>NC_091384.1:1418911-1426411 GCF_038502225.1 Cherax quadricarinatus | reverse complement strand
AAGAGGCCCTGCTGCCACACCCGGTCGAAAGCGCCAGCAATGTTCAGTGCTACCATACAGCTGACTTTGGATTCATCCAGTGACTGGTGCCACTTAGTGGAGAGGTTTAACAACAGATCAGCAGCAGAGTAACCTTTCCTGAAGCCATATTGACGATCACAAAGTAGTGAGTGGTAGTCAAAAAAAATCTGTCATTTGTCTTGAGATTATTGTCTCAAGGATCTTACCAGTGATTGACAGGAGTGACACTGGTCTGTAGTTGCTGATTTCTGCTCTGCTCTTCTTTTTGTGAACAGGGACTACATTTGCCTCTTTCCATGGAGAGGGCCATTTGCACTGTACTAGGCAGTGCTGAAAGATGCGAGTTAGAGGTGCTGCTAGCTGGTCTGCACATCTTCTCAACAATCTTGGGCTCAACTTCTCTGGGCCCACAGCCTTTCTTGGTCAAGTGATTTAAGAAGGAAATGCACCTCCTCCTGCCTTATTGTCACCCCTGACAGTTTTGACACAGTTCTTGCAGCTAGCCAAGGAGGGTCCCTTGCTGGATCAGGAACTTGCATTTTGCAGCAAAGTGTTCAGCAAAGAGGTCCGCTTTCTCTTGACTACTAGTAGAGGTGGTCCCATCCTGTCGATTTAGAGGTGGAATAAGTTCATCAGGCAGATAACCTTGTCTGTCCTTGACCAGGGACCACCAGGTTTTGGAGCCTACCCTACCTGATGCTAACTTTCTTTTAGTGTCCAACTCCCATTTAGCAATGGCCCACTTTTGAACATCACCCATATGCCTACAGGCTTGCATGTGCAAGTTCCTGTTATAGGTAGGTAGGATGTCTCTTATACCTTCGCCATGCTTTGTACTTAGCTGTAGCATCCTCTCTACAACGAAAGCCAAACCAAGGCTGATCTGTAGGCTTTGTCACATATTGCCGGTGAGGAATGTGTTCTTGTTGCAGATTAAGGATGTGTCCAGTGAAGGCTTTCACTTGGTTGTCAACATCCCCTGGAGAAGAGCATTCCAGTCGGTGGTAAGGGCGAGCTCAGAGCAAAGGGCTGGCCAATTACCTCTTTCCCATAGCCAGGTTGTGCGTGTGGACTCCTCACCTCGTTCTGTTGGGATCTTAAGTGTGGTAAAAACAGCCTTGTGGTCAGACGATCCAACGTAGCCGAGGGGTTGACAAGTGACTATGCCTTCTGCCAGATCGCTCACTACTGGGTCAAGGGAGGAGCCAGAGATATGAGTAGGGAAATCAACAAAGTTTCTCATGTCAAACACTGCAAGAAGGTCATCAAAGTCCCTCTGTATAAGGTGTTGGTTGAGGTCACCAACAATTATAATATGTTGACAGTTGTGTTGTAGCAGAAGGGAGTCAATATTTTCCATTAGGAAGTTGATAGGGTCTGCATGTTGCCACTGAGGTCTGTACATTGCACATGCTAGTACAGAGGTGCTAGTGTTTATACAGAGCTTGAAGAACATCATTTCAAGATGTGTAGGTGGCAACATCTATGTGCTGGGCATGAACACTTTTAGAGAAGCACACAGCAACACCACCTCCTTGCCCTTGCCTGTCTCTTCTCATCCATGAGGTGTAGCCAGCAATTCTTGCAAACTTTTCTGGAGTCCTGTCATCCAAAAATGTTTCAACAACAGCTATCATGTCGGGACGTCGAGTGTTCACAAAGCTATGTGTGAGCTCTCCAACATTAGTAATGAAACCTCTAATGTTGGCCGACAGGATGCTGATAGACTGGCTCTCTCTCTCTCTCTCTCTCTCTCTCTCTCTCTCTCTCTCTCTCTCTCTCTCTCTCTCTCTCTCTTTCTCTCTCTTACTCTCTGTCTGTCTGTCTGTCTGTCTCTCTCTCTCTCTCTCTCTCTCTCTCTCTCTCTCTCTCTCTCTCTCTCTCTCTCTCTCTCACTCTCTCTTCTCGTCTGTCTGTCTGTCTGTCTGTCTGTCTCTCTCTCTCTCTCTCTCTCTCTCTCTCTCTCTCTCTCTCTCTCTCTCTCTCTCTCTCTCTCTCTCTCTCTCTCTCTCTTACTCTCTGTCTGTCGTCTGTCTCGTCTGTCTGTCTGTCTCTCTCTCTCTCTCTCTCCCTCTGTCTCCCTCTGTTTCCCTCTCTCTCTCTCTCTCTCTCTCTCTCGGACTCTCTCTCTCTCTGTCTGTCTGTCTGTCTCTCTCTCTCTCTCTCTCTCTCTCTCTCTCTCTCTCTCTCTCTCTCTCTCTCTCTCTCTCTCTCTCTCTCTCTCTCTCTCTTACTCTCTGTCTGTCTGTCTGTCTGTCTGTCTCTCTCTCTCTCTGTCTTACAGTTTAATGTAATTCTAATTCTAAATCTAATTCTAAATCTAATTCTAAATCTAATTCTAAATCTAATTCTAAATCTAATTCTAAATCTAATTCTAAATCTAATTCTAAATCTAATTCTAAATCTAATTCTAAATCTAATTCTAAATCTAACTTAAAACCTAATCTAATTAAAATTCTAATTATATTCTTAATCTAATTATATTTTAAATCTAATTCTATTTCTAAATCTAATCTAATTTTTAAATGAATTCTGATTCTGAATCTAATATAATTCTAAATCTAATATAATTCTAAATATAAATTCTAAATCTAATATAATTCTAAATCTAATCTAATTCTAAATATAATTCTAAATCTATTTCCAAATTCATTTCTTAATATATTTCTAAATCTAATTCTAAAACTAGTTCTAAATATAACTCTAAATATATTTCTAAATCTAATTGTAAAAATATCTCTAAGTCTAATTCTAAATCTATTTCTAAATCTAATTACAAATTTATTTCTAAATCTAATTATAAATCTAATTATAAATCTATTTCTAAATATAATTATAAATCTAATTATAAATCTATTTCTAAATCTAATTATAAATCTATTTCTAAATCTAATTATAAATCTAATTATAAATCTATTTCTAAATCTAATTATAAATCTAATTATAAATCTATTTCTAAATCTAATTATAAATCTAATTATAAGTCAATTTCTAAATCTAATTATAAATCTAATTATAAATCTATTTCTAAATCTAATTATAAATCTAATTATAAATCTATTTCTAAATCTAATTCTAAATGTAAGTGTCAATGTAGTGTTGGTGGAGAAGCATCAATGGTGGAAGTCCCGGTAGTAGTGTTGGTGGAAGCAATCATCCCATGGTGAAGTCAGTAGTAGTGTTGGTGGAGAAGCATCAATGGTGGAAGTCCCGGTAGTAGTGTTGGTGGAGAAGCATCAATGGTGGAAGTCCCGGTAGTAGTGTTGGTGGAGAAGCATCAATGGTGGAAGTCCCGGTAGTAGTGTTGGTGGAGAAGCATCAATTGGTAGGAAGGTCCCAAGGTAGGTAGTAGTGTTGGTGGAGAAGCATCAATGGTGGAAGTCCCGGTAGTAGTGTTGGTGGAGAAGCATCAATGGTGGAAGTCCCGGTAGTAGTGTTGGTGGAGAAGCAATCAACCCTGGTGGAAGTCCCAATGGTAGTAGTAGTTGGTGGAAGAAGCCCACTCAATGGTGGAGGTCCCAGGTAGGTAGTAGTGTTGGTGGAGAAGCATCAATGGTGGAGGTCCCGGTAGTAGTGTTGGTGGAGAAGCATCAATGGTGGAGGTCCCGGTAGTAGTGTTGGTGGAGAAGCATCAATGGTGGAAGTCCCGGTAGTAGTGTTGGTGGAGAAGCATCAATGGTGGAAGTCCCGGTAGTAGTGTTGGTGGAGAAGCATCAATGGTGGAAGTCCCGGTAGTAGTGTTGGTGGAGAAGCATCAATGGTGGAGGTCCCGGTAGTAGTGTTGGTGGAGAAGCATCAATGGTGGAAGTCCCGGTAGTAGTGTTGGTGGAGAAGCTTCAATGGTGGAAGTCCCGGTAGGTGAGTGTTGGTGAGAAGCATCAATGGTGGTCCCAGAGGTCATCGGTAGTAGTGTTGGTGGAGAAGCATCAATGGTGGAAGTCCCGGTAGGTAGTAAGTTGGATGGAGGAAGCATCAACCCTGGTGAGGTCCGAGTAGTAGTGTTGGTGGAGAAGCATCAATGGTGGAAGTCCGGTTGTAGTGTTGGTGGAGAAGCATCAATGGTGGAAGTCCCGGTAGGTATTGTAGTGTTAAGGTGGATGAAGCATCAATGGTGGAAGTCCAGTAGTAGTGTTGGTGGAGAAGCATCAATGGTGGAAGTCCCGGTAGTAGTAGTGTTCCGGTGGTAGAAGCATCAATGGTGGAAGTCCCGGTAGTAGTGTTGGTGGAGAAGCATCAATGGTGGAAGATCCACCCGGTAGTAGTGTTGGTGGAGAAGCAATCCCAAGATCAATGGTGGAAGTCCCGGTAGTAGTGTTGGTGGAAGAATGGGGAAGTCATCAATTGGTGGAAGTCCTGGTAGTAGTGTTGGTGGAAGCATCAATGGTGGAATCCCGGTAGAATTGGTGAAGGTCCCAGTAGTAGTGTTGGTGGAGAAGCATCAATGGTGCCAAGTCGGTAGTAGTGTTGGTGGAGAAGCATCAATGTGGTGAAGTCCCTGGTAGTAGTGTTGGTGGAGAAGCATCAACCCAGGTAGGAAGTCAGTAGTAGCCCCTGTTGGTGGAGAAGCATCAATGGTGGAAGTCCCGGTAGTAGTGTTGGTGGAGAAGCACTCAATGGTGGAAGTCTGGTAGTAGTGTTGGTGGAGAAGCATCAATGGTGGAGGCCCTCTCAAGGTGGAAGTCCCGGTAGTAGTTGTTGGAATGGAGGAAGCCCATCAATGGTGGAAGTCCCAGGTAAGTGGAGTGTTGGTGGAGAAGCATCAATGGTGGAAGTCCCGGTAGTAGTGTTGGTGGAGAAGCATCAATGGTGGAAGTCCCGGTAGATGAGTGCCTTGGTGGAGAAGCATCATTGGTGAAGTCCAAGGTAGTAGTGTTGGTGGAGAAGCATCAATGGTGGAAGTCCGTAGTAGTGTTGGTGGAGAAGCATCAGTGGTGGAAGTCCCAGGTAGTAGTGTTGGTGGAGAAGCATCAATGGTGGAAGTCCCAGGTAGTAAGATCAATTGGTCCCAGAAGCATCAATGGTGGAAGTCCCAGGTAGTAGTGTTGGTGAAGCATCAATGTTGGTGGAAGTCCCGGAATCCCAGTAGTGTTGGTGGAGGAAGCATCAATGGTGGAAGTCCCAGGTGAGTAGTGCCCTTGGTGGAGAAGCATCAATGGTGGAAGTCCCAGGTAGTAAGAGCTTGGTGACTTTTCACCCGTGTATTAGTTAATTCTGTGGAGTGCTAGGCTCCACCAGGTGGCTTGATCAATGGTACCCTGGGTACCCCCTACCCTCCCTCCCTCCCACACACCTGCCACACCCACACACACACCTGCCACACCCACACCTGCCACACCCACACACACACCTGGCACACCCACACACACACCTGGCCCTTCCTCCCTCCCTCCCACCCACACACCTGGAACGCCCACACACACACACCTGTCCCTTCCTCCCTCCCCTCCCCACCCACACACCTGGGACGCCCACACACACACACCTGGCCCTTCCTCCTCCCTCCCTCCCACCCACCCACACCTAGGGGACGCCCACACACACACACCTGGCCCTTCACCTCCTCCTCCCACCCACACACCTGGGACGCCCACACACACACACACCTGGCCCTTCCTCCCTCCCTCCCACCCACACACCTGGGACGCCCACACACACACACACACCTGGCCCTTCGTTCCTCCCCTCCCACCCACACACACCTGGGACGCGCCCACACACACATACCTGGCCTTCCTCCCTCCTCCCATCCACACCTGGGACGCCCACATCGGCACATACCTGGCCCTTTTCCCTCCCTCCCTCCCCTCCCACCCACACCTGGGACGCCCACACACACACACACCAGGCCCTTCCTCCCTCCCTCCCACCCACCCACACACCTGGGACGCCCACACACACACATACCTGGTCCTCCTCCCTCCCACCCACCACACACCTGGGACGCCCACACACACACATACCTGGCCCTTCCTCCCTCCCTCCCATCCACACACCTGGGACGCCCACATACACACATACCTGGCCCTTCCTCCCTCCCTCCCATCCACACACCTGGGACACCCACACACACATACCTGGCCTTCCTCCCCTCCCTCCACCCACCCACACACCTGGGACGCCCACACACACACATACCTGGCCCTTCCTCCCTCCCTCCCATCCACACACCTGGGACGCTCACACACACACATACCTGGCCCTTCCTCCCTCCCTCCCATCCACACACCTGGGACGCCCACACACACACATACCTGGCCCTTCCTCCCTCCCTCCCATCCACACACCTGGGACGCCCACATACACACATACCTGGCCCTTCCTCCCTCCCTCCCATCCACACACCTGGGACGCCCACACACACACATACCTGGCCCTTCCTCCCTCCCTCCCACCCACACACCTGGGACGCTCACATACACACACACCTGGCCCTTCCTCCCTCCCTCCCATCCACACACCTGGGACGCCCACACACACACACACCTGGCCCTTCCTCCCTCCCTCCCACCCACACACCTGGGACGCCCACACACACACACACCTGGCCCTTCCTCCCTCCCTCCCACCCACACACCTGGGACGCCCACACACACACATACCTGGCCCTTCCTTCCTCCCTCCCACCCACAACCTGGGACGCCCACACACACACATACCTGGCCCTTCCTCCCTCCCTCCCACCCACACACCTGGGACGCCCACACACACACATACCTGGCCCTTCCTCCCTCCCTCCCACCCACAACCTGGGACGCCCACACACACACACACCTGGCCCTTCCTCCCACCCACCCACCCACACACCTGGGACGCCCACACACACACAAACCTGGCCCTTCCTCCGTCCCTCCCTCCCACACACCTGGCACGCCCACAGACACACATACCTGGCCCTTCCTCCCTCCCTCCCACCCACACACCTGGGACGCCCACACCCACACACACCTGGCCCTTCCTCCCTCCCTCCCACCCACACACCTGGGACGCCCACACACACACATACCTGGCCCTTCCTCCCTCCCTCCCACCCACACACCTGGGACGCCCACACACACACACACCTGGCCCTTCCTCCCTCCCTCCCACCCACAACCTGGGACGCCCACACACACACATACCTGGCCCCAACCCACAACCTGGGACGCCCACACACACACATACCTGGCCCCTCCTCCCTCCCTCCCACACACCTGGCACACCCACACACACACACCAGGCTCTTCCTCCCTCCCTCCCACCCACACACCTGGGACGCCCACACACACACATACCTGGCCCCTCCTCCCTCTCTCCCACACACCTGGTACACACATCTACTGTGGGTACCACTAACCACAATCTGCAACACATCCATTGAAACTGGGCAACTACCTGAGGTATGGAAGACAGCTAATGCAGTCCCCCTTTTTACATAACAGACAGAAACGAGGCACTAAACTACAGACCTGTGTCACTGACGTGTATAGTACGCAAGGTCAT
>NC_091384.1:1401411-1416411 GCF_038502225.1 Cherax quadricarinatus | reverse complement strand
GTGACTAACACCCAGGTACCTAATTACTGCTAGGTGAACAGTGACAGCAGGTGTAAGGTAGCTAACACCCAGGTACCTCCTTACTGCTAGGTGAACAGTGACAGCAGGTGTAAGGTAGCTAACACCCAGGTACCTACTTACTGCTAGGTGAACAGTGACAGCAGGTGTAAGGTAGCTAACACCCAGGTACCTACTTACTGCTAGGTGAACAGTGACAGCAGGTGTAAGGTAGCTAACACCCAGGTACCTACTTACTGCTAGGTGAACAGTGACAGCAGGTGTAAGGTAGCTAACACCCAGGTACCTACTTACTGCTAGGTGAACAGTGACGGCAGGTGTAAGGTAGCTAACACCCAGGTACCTACTTACTGCTAGGTGAACAGTGACAGCAGGTGTAAGGTAGCTAACACCCAGGTACCTACTTACTGCTAGGTGAACAGTGACAGCAGGTGTAAGGTAGCTAACACCCAGGTACCTACTTACTGCTAGGTGAACAGTGACAGCAGGTGTAAGGTAGCTAACACCCAGGTACCTACTTACTGCTAGGTGAACAGTGACAGCAGGTGTAAGGTAGCTAACACCCAGGTACCTACTTACTGCTAGGTGAACAGTGACGGCAGGTGTAAGGTAGCTAACACCCAGGTACCTACTTACTGCTAGGTGAACAGGAACAGTATGTGTAAGGTGAATAACACCCAGGTACCTACTTACTGCTAGGTGAACAGGAACAGTAGGTGTAAGGTGAGTAACACCCAGGTACCTACTTACTGCTAGGTGAACAGTGACAGCAGGTGTAAGGTGAGTAACATCCAGGTACCTACTTACTGCTAGGTGAACAGTGACAGCAGGTGTAAGGTGACTAACACCCAGGTACCTACTTACTGCTAGGTGAACAGTGACAGCAGGTGTAAGGTGACTAACACCCAGGTACCTACTTACTGCTAGGTGAACAGTGACAGCAGGTGTAAGGTGGCTAACACCCAGGTACCTACTTACTTCTAAGTAAACAGGGGCAGTAGGTGTTAGGAAATACTGCCTAGCAATCCCACCCGTCCTGGAATCGAACCCAAGTCCTTCAGTTGTGAGCTACAGAATAATAGAGACGGTGGATCGAGCCTTCATTCCGCTTAATAAGTGTCGATCGGATAATATGAGGGATGTATATTATAGTGTACCCGGTTAATCTATACAGAGAGAGGTTATATACACGCAAGGTGGTTATACACGCGTATACACGCACTGTATACTGGGTAGTGTAGTGTATTGTGGTGTATGATGGTGTATTATGGTGCATGGTGGTGTGTGGAGGTGTGTGGTTGTGTATGGTGGTACGTGGTGGTGTGTGGTGGTGTGTGGTGGTATGTGGTGGTGTGTGGTGGTGTGTGGAGGTGTGTGGTTATGTATGGTGGTACGTGGTGGTGTGTGGTGGTGTGTGGTGGTGTATTGTGGTGTATGGTGGTGTGTGGAGGTGTGTGGTTATGTATGGTGGTACGTGGTGGTGTGTGGTGGTGTGTGGTGGTGTGTGGTGGTGTATTGTGGTGTATGGTGGTGTGTGGAGGTGTGTGGTTGTCTATGGTGGTACGTGGTGGTGTGTGGTGGTGTGTGGTGGTATGTGGTGGTGTGTGGTGGTGTATTGTGGTGTATGGTGGTGTATTATGGTGTATGGTGGTGTGTGGTGGTGTGTGGTGGTGTATGGTGGTATGTGGTGGTGTGTGGTGGTGTGTGGTGGTGTGTGGTGGTGTATTGTGGTGTATGGTGGTGTATTGTGGTGTATTATGGTGTATGGTGGTGTGTGGTGGTGTGTGGTGGTGTATGGTGGTATGTGGTGGTGTGTGGTGGTGTGTGGTGGTGTGTGGTGGTGTGTGGTGGTGTGTGGTGGTATGTGGTGGTGTGTGGTGGTGTATTGTGGTGTATGGTGGTGTATTATGGTGTATGGTGGTGTGTGGTGGTGTGTGGTGGTGTATGGTGGTATGTGGTGGTGTGTGGTGGTGTGTGGTGGTGTGTGGTGGTGTATTGTGGTGTATGGTGGTGTATTGTGGTGTATTATGGTGTATGGTGGTGTGTGGTGGTGTGTGGTGGTGTATGGTGGTGTGTGGTGGTGTGTGGTGGTGTGTGGTGGTGTGTGGTGGTGTGTGGTGGTGTGTGGTGGTGTGTGGTGGTGTGTGGTGGTGTGTGGTGGTGTGTGGTGGTGTGTGGTGATATGTGGTGGTGTGTGGTGGTGTGTGGTGGTGTGTGGTGGTGTGTGGTGGTGTGTGGTGGTGTGTGGTGGTGTGTGGTGGTGTGTGGTGGTGTGTGGTGGTGTGTGGTGGTGTGTGGTGGTGTGTGGTGGTGTGTGGTGGTGTATGGTGGTGTGTGGTGGTGTGTGGTGGTGTGTGGTGGTGTATGGTGGTGTGTGGTGGTGTGTGGTGGTGTATGGTGGTGTGTGGTGGTGTGTGGTGGTGTGGTGGTGTGTGGTGGTGTATTGTGGTGTATGGTGGTGTATGGTGGTGTATTATGGTGTATGGTGGTGTATGGTGGTGTATTATGGTGTATGGTGGTGTGTGGTGGTGTGTGGTGGTGTATGGTGGTGTGTGGTGGTGTGTGGTGGTGTGTGGTGGTGTGTGGTGGTGTGTGGTGGTGTATGGTGGTGTATGGTGGTGTATGGTGGTGTATGGTGGTGTATGGTGGTGTGTGGTGGTGTGTGGTGGTGTATGGTGGTGTGTGGTGGTGTGTGGTGGTGTGTGGTGGTGTGTGGTGGTGTATGGTGGTGTATGGTGGTGTATGGTGGTGTGTGGTGGTGTGTGGTGGTGTGTGGTGGTGTGTGGTGGTGTGTGGTGGTGTGTGGTGGTGTGTGGTGGTGTATTGTGGTGTATGGTGGTGTATTATGGTGTATGGTGGTGTATTATGGTGTATGGTGGTGTATTGTGGTGTATGGTGGTGTATTATGGTGTATGGTGGTGTGTGGTGGTGTGTGGTGGTGTATGGTGGTATGTGGTGGTGTGTGGTGGTGTATTGTGGTGTATGGTGGTGTATTGTGGTGTATGGTGGTGTATTGTGGTGTGTGGTGGTGTGTGGTGGTTTGTGGTGGTGTGTGGTGGTGTGTGGTGGTGTGTGGTGGTGTGTGGTGGTGTGTGGTGGTGTGTGGTGGTGTGTGGTGGTGTGTGGTGGTGTGTGGTGGTGTGTGGTGGTGTGTGGTGGTGTATGGTGGTGTATGGTGGTGTGTGGTGGTGTGTGGTGGTGTGTGGTGGTGTGTGGTGGTGTGTGGTGGTGTGTGATGGTGTGTGGTGGTGTGTGGTGGTGTATGGTGGTGTGTGGTGGTGTGTGGTGGTGTGTGGTGGTGTGTGGTGGTGTGTGGTGGTGTGTGGTGGTGTGTGGTGGTGTATGGTGGTGTATGGTGGTGTATGGTGGTGTGTGGTGGTGTGTGGTGGTGTATGGTGGTGTATGGTGGTGTATGGTGGTGTGTGGTGGTGTGTGGTGGTGTATGGTGGTGTATGGTGGTGTATGTGGGTGGGTGGTGGTGTATGGTAGACTATGATAAAGTATGGTAGAGTATGATAGAGTATTGCAGAGTATGGCAGAGTATGGCAGAGTATGGCAGAGTATTGTAGAGTATGGTAGAGTATGGTAGAGTATGGTAGAGTATGGTAGAGTATGGTAGAGCATTGTAGTGTATGGTGGAGTATGGTAGAGTATGGCAGAGCATGGTAGAGTATGGTGGAGTATGGCAGAGCATGGTAGAGCATGGTGGAGTATGGCAGAGTATGGTAGAGCATGGCAGAGTATGGTAAAGTATGTTAGAGTATGGTGGAGTATGGCAGAGTATCCCAGAGTATTGTATAGTATGGTAGAGCATGGTAGAGTATGGTAGAGTATGGTAGAGTATCCCAGAGTATGGTAGAGTATGGTAGAGCATGGTAGTGTATGGTAGAGTATGGTAGAGTATGGTAGAGTATGGTAGTGTATGGCAGAGTATGGTAGAGTACGGTGGAGTATGGTAGAGTATGGTAGAGTATGGTGGAGCATGGTAGAGCATGGTAAAGTATCCCAGAGTATGGTAGAGTATGGTAGAGCATGGTAATGTATGGTAGAGTATGGTAGATATGGTGGAGTATGGTAGACTATGGTAGAGTATTCCAGAGTATGGTAGAGTATGGTAGTGTATGGTAGAGTATCCCAGAGTATGGTAGAGTATCGTAGAGTATGGTAGTGTATGGTAGAGTATCCCAGAGTATGGTAGAGTATGGTGGAGTATGGAAGAGCATGGCAGAGTATAGTGGAATATGGCAGAGTATCGTAGAGTATGGTAGTGTATGGAAGCGTATGGTGGAGTATGGTAGTGTATGGTAGAGTATGGTGGAGTATGGTAGAAAGTGGTAGAGTATTGTAGAGTATTGCAGAGTATTGTAGAGTATTGTAGAGTATTGCAGAGTATTGCAGAGTATTGCAGAGTATTGTAGAGTATTGTAGAGTATTGTAGAGTATTGTAGAGTATTGTAGAGTATTGTAGAGTATTGTAGAGTATTGCAGAGTATTGTAGAGTATTGTAGAGTATTGTAGAGTATTGTAGAGTATTGTAGAGTATGTTAGAGCATGGTAGAGTATCCCAGAGTATGGTAGAGTATGGTAGAGCATGGTAATGTATGGTAGAGTATGGTAGAGTATGGTGGAGTATGGTAGAGTATGGTAGAGTATCCCAGAGTATAGTAGAGTATGTTAGTGTATGGTAGAGTATGGTAGAGTATGGTAGAGTATGGTAGAGTATGGTAGAGTATGGTAGAGTATTGTAGTGTATGGTAGAGTATCCCAGAGTATGGTAGAGTATGGTGGAGCATGGTAGAGTATGGTAGAGTATGGTAGTGTATGGTAGTGTATGGTAGAGTATCCCAGAGTATGGTGGAGGATGGTAGAGTATGGTAGAGTATGGTGGAATATGGCAGAGTATCGTAGAGTATGGTAGTGTATGGTAGTGTATGGAAGTGTATGGTGGAGTATGGTAGTGTATGGTAGAGTATGGTGGAGTATGGTAGAAAGTGGTAGAGTATGATAGAGTATGGTAGCACAGTGGACTCAGCAGTTCAGGGAAGCACCATCACAGTATGGTAGAGTATGGTAGCACAGTGGACTCAGCAGTTCAGGGAAGCACCATCACAGTATGGTAGAGTATGGTAGCACAGTGGACTCAGCAGTTCAGGGAAGCACCATCACAGTATGGTAGAGTATGGTAGCACAGTGGACTCAGCAGTTCAGGGAAGCACCATCACAGTATGGTAGAGTATGGTAGCACAGTGGACTCAGCAGTTCAGGGAAGCACCATCACAGTATGGTAGAGTATGGTAGCACAGTGGACTCAGCAGTTCAGGGAAGCACCATCACAGTATGGTAGAGTATGGTAGCACAGTGGACTCAGTAGTTCAGGGAAGCACCATCACAGTATGGTAAAGTATGGTAGCACAGTGGACTCAGCAGTTCAGGGAAGCACCATCACACTATGGTAGAATATGGTAGCACAGTGGACTCAGCAGTTCAGGGAAGCACCATCACACTATGGTAGAGTATGGTAGCACAGTGGACTCAGCAGTTCAGGGAAGCACCATCACAGTATGGTAGAGTATGGTAGCACAGTGGACTCAGTAGTTCAGGGAAGCACCATCACAGTATGGTAGAGTATGGTAGCACAGTGGACTCAGTAGTTCAGGGAAGCACCATCACAGTATGGTAGAGTATGGTAGCACAGTGGACTCAGTAGTTCAGGGAAGAACCATCAGTAGCTAATATATTTCTTGGAATAGATTAACAGAGGTTCCCATTACGTTATTGTGACTGTTCTGCCCTCACTCCCACACCCTGGCTTAACCCAGGCTATCTCTACCCTGGGTGTGGCTTAACCCACGCTATCTCTACCCTGGGTGTGGCTTAACCCACGCTATCTCTACCCTGGGTGTGGCTTAACCCACGCTATCTCTACCCTGGGTGTGGCTTAACCCACGCTATCTCTACCCTGGGTGTGGCTTAACCCACGCTATCTCTACCCTGGGTGTGGCTTAACCCACGCTATCTCTACCCTGGGTGTGGCTTAACCCACGCTATTTGCATCATGTGGCTTAGTTCACACCATTCACTGCAGATATGAACGTCATCTCAATTAACATGTTTATATCAGGAATGTTCATGTCAGGAATGTTTTCTAGTCGACAGAGTGACACTAACATTGTGTTCTCTGGCGTCAGGTTCCAACTCTCCTGACACACGGGAGGAAGACAGGACTTAGAAGGATGACAGTGGACAAAAGGATGACAGTGGACAGAAGGATGACAGTGGACAGAAGGATGACAGTGGACAGAAGGATGACAGTGGACAGAAGGATGACAGTGGACAGAAGGATGACAGTGGACAGAAGGATGACAGTGGACAGAAGGATGACAGTGGACAGAAGGATGACAGTGGACACAAGGCAGTCAGATCAAGATATTGATTGGGTGGATAATAAGAACTTTCAAAACATTGATGAATTTAAGTTTTCCAGTCGTTTCTGCTCTCTTGTTGCTCTGTACTCACCTAATTCTGGTTGCAGAGGTCGATTCATAGCGCCTAGTCCCGCCTCTTCACGCTGCTCACAGAACTGGAATAGATACAGAGCTCATTTACGGTCCACATAAAGGCACTGAAGCATTTATGTTACTTGTAACTCCTCAGAGATCTAAATAAGTACTCTCTGGAGAGGAGGAGATAGAGACACATGATAATATATACCTGGAAAACACTTGAGAGGCCTTGTCTTAAATCCACACTCTGCTATAACAACACTGGAGTGAGAGATATGGGAGGAAGCGTTAAATAAACCCAGTGAATATCAGGGGCACCTTGGGCACAATAAGAGAACATTATGTCAACATGCGCGGACCAAGACTCTTCAACCAGCTGCCACAAGGTATCAGAAATATTGCTGGAATAAGAAGCACTTAGCTTCAACAGGTACCTGGATACCTGTTGATATACTGTGGGACGCTAACAGCAACAGCCTAGTTGGGCGGTCAACAACGAGAGTAGGACCACCCTTGAAAACTGGACCACAAGCACATCACAAAGGGTATTTACTGTACGGAATGCAGATGCAAACACTGATACCCAAGATAGAAGCAATTGCTGTAAGTGTGCGTGCCAGACCACCTCGCGTGCGCCACCTGTTCATTCCACCATCTATCATTTCCTCAATTCATTTTTTAACCCTCTCACTATCAAGATGGAACACTGTCGACACATCTCTCTCAAAAAAATAACCCTGGCTTGTTCTGGGAAAGTCGTAATCCAGGGCACCCTAAGACAGAGATCAGGTCCACGACTCAGTGAGTCAATCTCAGGGACTATATCTAAGTATACGTACACATAGATATAAGTGCAATTATGTATATATTAATTGGGACAGGAATGAAATTGATAATTTATTTAATGAGAGATATGACTGTCTTTTGCTACTCGCTTTGGCATAGAATCGACTAATGTTGGTGGCCCGGTGGCCTGGTGGCTAAAGCTCCCGCTTCACACACGGAGGGCCCGGGTTCGATTCCCGGCGGGTGGAAACATTTCGACACGTTTCCTTACACCTGTTGCCCTGTTCACCTAGCAGCAAATAGGTACCTGGGTGTTAGTCGACTGGTGTGGGTCGCATCCTGGGGGACAAGATTAAGGACCCCAATGGAAATAAGTTAGACAGTCCTCGATGACGCACTGACTTTCTTGGGTTATCCTGGGTGGATAACCCTCCGGGGTTAAAAATCAGAACGAAATCTTATCTTATCTTATCTTATCTTAATGTTCCACACATTTTGGCAGTTCTTCGAGGTGGTACCAGGTCCTAATAACAGCAACAATTAGCTTCTCAGCTGAACAGTCCTGTTTTACGATCCTGCGTCAGGTCATTGCCCATACATTCTCAATTGGGTTGAGGTCAGGAGAGTTTCCAGGCTAATTTAGAACGCATTTTTCTGGAAGTGTGGCCTGGAAGAAGATTCTGCTGGAAAATGGCTTCTCCATCAGGAAAGTCTCTATCCACAATGGGAAGCAAATGAGTTGCCAGGATTGTCACGTATATGTCACTGTTCATTGTTCCCTCGACAACAACAAGCCGTCCAGGACCTTTAGCAGTGATTGTCTTGTATATGTCACTGTTCACTGTTCCCTCGACAACAACAAGCCGTCCAGGACCTTTAGCAGTGATTGTCATGTATATGTCACTGTTCACTGTTCCCTCGACAACAACAAGCCGTCCAGGACCTTTAGCAGTGATTGTCTTGTATATGTCACTGTTCACTGTTCCCTCGACAACAACAAGCCGTCCAGGACCTTTAGCAGTGATTGTCTTGTATATGTCACTGTTCACTGTTCCCTCGACAACAACAAGCCGTCCAGGACCTTTAGCAGTGATTGTCTTGTATATGTCACTGTTCATTGTTCCCTGGACAACAACAAGCCGTCCAGGACCTTTAGCAGTGATTGTCTTGTATATGTCACTGTTCACTGTTCCCTCGACAACAACAAGCCGTCCAGGACCTTTAGCAGTGATTGTCTTGTATATGTCACTGTTCACTGTTCCCTCGACAACAACAAGCCGTCCAGGACCTTTAGCAGTGATTGTCTTGTATATGTCACTGTTCACTGTTCCCTCGACAACAACAAGCCGTCCAGGACCTTTAGCAGTGATTGTCTTGTATATGTCACTGTTCATTGTTCCCTCGACAACAACAAGCCGTCCAGGACCTTTAGCAGTGATTGTCTTGTATATGTCACTGTTCACTGTTCCCTCGACAACAACAAGCCGTCCAGGACCTTTAGCAGTGATTGTCATGTATATGTCACTGTTCATTGTTCCCTGGACAACAACAAGCCGTCCAGGACCTTTAGCAGTGATTGTCTTGTATATGTCACTGTTCACTGTTCCCTCGACAACAACAAGCCGTCCAGGACCTTTAGCAGTGATTGTCTTGTATATGTCACTGTTCATTGTTCCCTCGACAACAACAAGCCGTCCAGGACCTTTAGCAGTGATTGTCTTGTATATGTCACTGTTCACTGTTCCCTCGACAACAACAAGCCGTCCAGGACCTTTAGCAGTGATTGTCTTGTATATGTCACTGTTCCCTCGACAACAACAAGCCGTCCAGGACCTTTAGCAGTGATTGTCTTGTATATGTCACTGTTCACTGTTCCCTCGACAACAACAAGCCGTCCAGGACCTTTAGCAGTGACTACCACTGATCTGTACCCATGTACAGTGACTACCACTGATCTGTACCCATGTACAGTGACTACCACTGATCTGTACCCATGTACTACACTACCACTGATCTGTACCCATGTACTACACTACCACTGATCTGTACCCATGTACAGTGACTACCACTGATCTGTACCCATGTACTACACTACCACTGATCTGTACCCATGTACAGTGACTACCACTGATCTGTACCCATGTACTACACTACCACTGATCTGTACCCATGTACAGTGACTACCACTGATCTGTACCCATGTACTACAAAATGCACCTCTTCTCAAAATATAACTTGTATCCAGACATCTGTACTCACCTAATTGTGGTTGCAGGGGTCGAGACTCAGCTCCTGGCTCCGCCTCTTCACTGATCGCTACTAGGTCCTCTCTCTCTCTGCTTCCTGAGCTGTATCATACCTCTTCTTAAAACTATGTATGGTTCCTGCCTCCACTACTTCACTTGCTAGGCTATTCCACTTGCTGACAACTCTATGACTGAAGAAATACTTCCTAACGTCCCTGTGACTCGTCTGAGTCTTCAGCTTCCAGTTGTGACCCCTTGTCCCTGTGTCCCCTCTCTGGAACATCCTATCTCTGTCCACCTTGTCTATTCCCCGCAGTATCTTGTATGTCGTTATCATGTCTCCCCTGACCCTTCTGTCCTCCAGTGTCGTCAGTCCGATTTCCCTTAACCTTTCCTCGTACGACATTCCCTTGAGCTCTGGGACTAGCCTTGTTGCAAACCTTTGTACTTTCTCTAACTTCTTGACGTGCTTGACCAGGTGTGGGTTCCAGACTGGTGCTGCATACTCCAGTATGGGCCTAACATACACAGTGTACAGTGTCTTGAACGATTCCTTATTAAGGTATCGGAACGCTATTCTCAGGTTTGCCAGGCGCCCGTATGCTGCAGCGGTTATTTGGTTGATGTGTGCCTCCGGTGATGTGCTCGGTGTTATGGTCACCCCAAGGTCTTTCTCCCTGAGTGAGGTCTGTAGTCTTTGTCCACCTAGCCTATACTCTGTCTGCGGTCTTCTTTGCCCCTCCCCAATCTTCATGACTTTGCATTTGGCTGGGTTGAATTCGAGAAGCCAGTTACTGGACCACATGTCCAGCCTGTCCAGGTCTCTTTGCAGTCCTGCCTCATCCTCGTCCGATTTAATTCTTCTCATCAACTTCACGTCATCTGCGAACAGGGACACTTCAGAGTCTATTCCTTCCATCATGTCGTTCACATATATCAAAAATAGCACTGGTCCTAGAACTGACCCCTGTGGGACCCCGCTCGTAACAGGCGCCCTCTGTGATACCTCTTCACGTACCATGACTCGTTGCTGCCTCCCTGTCAGGTATTCCCTTATCCATTGCAGTGCCCTCCCTTTTACATGCGCCTGATCCTCCAGCTTCTGCACTAATCTCTTGTGGGGAACTGTGTCAAAGGCCTTCCTGCAGTCGAGGAAAACGCAATCTACCCACCCTTATGATCGAGTGCCCACCGCAGCAGTTTTTTCTCCATAGCAGCAGTCAATAACTGTTTCTTTACCAGCTTTCTGACAGTTCTGCCAACTTCAAGGAGCCTTCGTTGAACACTTGAAGAACCAACATTTACGCAGCTGAAGCCAAATATCTCTGTAGATTTTTGCTGGGATCCTTCACACTATTTCTTATGATAACCTTGACAATGTAAGGTGTTGTGTTTTCTTCTACATGTTCCTGGAAGCAGCGTTCCACACTCACCAGTGTCACTTCTCTTCAGACTCCCACCAACAGTTCACTTTGCTAGACTCAAATTTTCTGCGATCTGTCTGATACTCAAGTCGACTTGTTAGCTAAGAATTACAATACTTGTCGGCGTCCTAGGTGTAACATCCATCATGAATGTCAGCAGTAATTATGAACTGAAGAGGAGAATTTGACGAAACCACATTCACTCACAGAGCATGCTTGCAGGAATAGGCTTACAGAACAACAGCTGTTGTAGCACTTACAAGAGTCACAAAAGTTAATAACAAACTCTTCTCAAAATGATAAGATCAATTTTGGTTATAGACCCACCAGAGCCACCATGGTCTTTGGTGTCTGATGAGAGAGGTATACAGACCATAGCTGACATTAATGACATACTACTATATAGAAAGCCACTTGTTATGCTGAGAATTTCCAGGAAATTAGGTCAGTTTTGTCCCAGGATGTGACCCACACCAGTCCACTAGACCCAGGTACCTATTTTACCCATGGGTGAACATAGACAACCGGTGTAAGGAAACACGTCCAATGTTTCAACCCTCACCGGGAATCGAAGCCGGACACTTACCGTGTGAAGCGAGAGCGCTAGCCACCAGGCCACGGGCCACCGTGGGTTGGAACCTTACCAGTCTTCTCACTTGCTCACAGAAGTCTAAATATTATAAATATCCTTCACTGGTCAGTACATATCAGAGATCACATGGCAAAGTTATCACCTGCCTGATGCTGGATGCTGGGTTCCAGCGCCTAGCCTGGACGGATTTCCATTGAGATTAATCCTTTAGGGCCCTTGGAGGACTAGGAACCCTGGAAAACTATTGAGATTAATCCTTTAGGGCCCTTGGAGGACTAGGAACCCTGGAAAACTATTGAGATTAATCCTTTAGGGCCCTTGGAGGACTAGGAACCCTGGAAAACTATTGAGATTAATCCTTTAGGGCCCTAGGAGGACTAGGAACCCTGGAAAACTATTGAGATTAATCCTTTAGGGCCCTAGGAGGACTAGGAACCCTGGAAAACTATTGAGATTAATCCTTTAGGGCTCTTGGAGGACTAGGAACCCTGGAAAACTATTGAGATTAATCCTTTAGGGCCCTTGGAGGACTAGGAACCCTGGAAAACTATTGAGATTAATCCTTTAGGGCCCTAGGAGGACTAGGAACCCTGGAAAACTAGGAGCCCTGGAGGATTAGGAGCCCTGGATGACTAGGAGCCCCTGATGACTAGGAGCTCTGGATGACTAGGAGCCCTGGAGGACTGGGAACCCTGGAGGACTATGAGCCCTGGAAAACTAGGAGCCCTGGAGATCTAGGAACCCCTGGAGTACTAGCAGCCCTGGATGGCTAGGAGCCCCTGGAGGACTAGGAGTCCTGGATTACTAGGAGCCCCTGGAAAACTAGGAGCCCTGGAGAACTAGGAGCCCTGAAGAAACTAGGAACCTTGAAGAAACTAGGAACCCTGAAGATACTAGGAGCCCTAAAGAAACTGGGAAACCTAAAGTAGCTGGGAACCCTAAAGTAACTAGAAATACTAAAGTAATTAGGAATCCTTAAAATAACTAGGAACCCTAAATCAGTTCCTGCGCCAGGGCTCAGGTCCACCCAAACTTCGAGAAAACAGATTAGTATGTTATTAAGGTCCCCTAATTTCCTTGCTGAGATTCTTTAGGAACCTGAGATTGATCGAGGCTCCTAATGCCTGTGCCTGAGTCCGTACCTAGTCATTAAAGTGTCGGTCCATTATTAGGACCCTTCAATCCTAAGCGGAGGTAGTGTGGTATTTCCATATTGCTTATACCGCACCATACGGGTTTAGTTCTTCCTGTAGTAGTATGTATGTGTGTGTGTGTGTGTGTGTGTGTGTGTGTGTGTGTGTGTGTGTGTGTGTGTGTGTGTGTGTGTGTGTGTGTGTGTGTGTGTGTGTGTGTGTAATACTCACCCTATCAAAACGTGGGTTATGTAAACAGTCTGATACAAGACGAGACAACAAGCCATCAATGGCCACTGGCTTATACAGCACAGACTCGGCCATTGTCTGGGTTACCCGGCCATTCGCTTAATATTTACACAGGGTAATAGCTCCGTCAGAGGCCTATTTTAGGCCTTTTTCTCATTATTGCTAGCGGATATATTAAGCCTGTGTGAGGGAGATTAACCCAGGTGGGTTTCTAACCCAGGTTAATGCAGGTAAGCCAGGTAGTGTGGCTTATTGATGTCCACCCACAGGATGCCACCCACACCAGTCGACTAACACCCAGGTACCTACTTACTGCTAGGTGAACAGGGACAGCAGGTGTAATGTGACTAATACCCAGGTACCTACTTACTGCTTGGTGAACAGTGACAGCAGATGTAAGGTGACTAACACCCAGGTAGCTACTTACTGCTAGGTGAACAGGGACAGCAGGTGTAATGTGACTAATACCCAGGTACCTACTTACTGCTGGGTGAACAGGGACAGCAGGTGTAATGTGACTAATACCCAGGTACCTACTTACTGCTGGGTGAACAGGGACAGCAGGTGTAATGTGACTAGCACCCAGGTACCTACTTACTTCTAGGTTGCTGTCTACCAACCCACCGCCAGCATCCGTGCAGCATCTGAGAGCATCTGAGAGCATCTGAGAGTAGCTGACAGCTGTCTTACTCTTCAAGAAATGATTGGCTGACAGCCAAGTCATTTCCACTCATTTCCAACAATAGATCTTCTCTGTCTGCCGTCTATCGTGTTCTCTAATAAGAACTGTGTTCTTTTGTGTGTTCTGTCTGTCTGTCTGTCTCTCTGTCTCTCTCTCTCTCCCTCCATTTATCCAGTCATTTCCTATTCCTAGAAGCAAGAAGGGCGTGTCTCGGCTCCAGCATACTCAAGGCAGGCTTCCTGGTACCAGCTGGCTGCCATCCAGACATCCTGGCTGCCATTCAGGCATCCTGGCTGCCATCCAGACATTCTGGCTGTCATCCAGACATCCTGGCTGCCATTCAGACATCCTGGCTGCTATCCAGACATCCTGGATGCCTTCCAGGCATCCTGGCTACCATTCAGACATACTGGCTGCCATCCAGGCATCCTGGCTGCCATTCAGACATCCTGGCTGCTATCCAGACATCCTGGATGCCTTCCAGGCATCCTGGCTACCATTCAGACATACTGGCTGCCATCCAGGCATCCTGGCTGCCATCCAGACATTCTGGCTGTTATCCAGACATCCTGGCTGCCATTCAGACATCCTGGCTGCCATTCAGACATCCTGGCTGCCATCCAGACATCCTGGCTGCTATCCAGACATCTTTGCTGTCATTCAGTGATCTAAATCTAAATTAGGCACGATACCCAGACTGTCATCCACCTCAAGGCATGCTATCTGCAGTTGTCACACAAGTACCGTAGCCACGATAGCTCAGTTCGATACATGAGTTAGCATTCTAAACACTATCCAGCACCTCATTCAGGGGATAGCCCATGGGCATTCCAGACAACTGTAGTCACACCAGCCCTAAGCAGACATAGAGTGGAAATTCCACTGTTTCTAATGAATAACCCATACGGTTTAAGTTCTTCCTGTAGTAGTAGTGGTGGTGGTGGTGGTGGTAGTTGCAATGTAAGCTCCTGGTGGAACGTATTATCCAGCACCTCATTCAGGGGATAGCCCATAGGCATTCCAAAGAACTGCATTTCCACCTGGCGAGTGACAAAAGTTGTACCTATAGGCTCAAATCACAATTTTTAGCGCACCCAGCTCACACACTGAGGTCCGTGGTTTGATCCCCGGTACGGGTGAAAGCATTAAGACGTGTTTCCTTAAGACACCTACTGTCCCTGTTCACCTAGCAGTAAGTAGGTACCTGGGTATTAGTCATCTTACACCTTCCATCACTGTTCACCTAGCAGTATGTAGGTACCTGGGTGTTAGTTACCTTACACCTGCCATCACTGTTCACCTAGCAGTATGTAGGTACCTGGGTATTAGTCATCTTACACCTGCCATCACTGTTCACCTAGCAGTAT
>NC_091384.1:1383911-1393911 GCF_038502225.1 Cherax quadricarinatus | reverse complement strand
ATGGACTGATAGAGATCTACACAGTGCCATCACCCTTACATCCCTCCTCCCTCTCCCCCACCCCTCTGGCACCCCATCCTCTCCCTCCATCACTCCATCACCCCCACTCCAAATCACCCCTCCACCACTCCCACACCTGCAACAACCCCACCCTTCCATCACTCCTCCATCACCCCTCCATCACCCACACCTCTAGAACACCCCTCCATCACTCCCACACCTCCATCACCCCCACCACTCCTCCATCACCCCTCCATTACCCCCACCTCTAGAACACCCCTCCATCACTCCCACACCTCCATCACCCCCCTCCATCACCTGCACCCTCCATCACCCCTCCATCACTCCCACATCTCCATCACCCCCACCCCCTTCATCACTTGCACCCCATCAATCCTCCATCACCTCTCCATCACCCCACCCCCTCCATCACCTGCACCCCCTATCACTCCTCCATCACCCCTCCATCAGGGTTAATTATCAATTTCCTCTCATCCTGGCCTCCCTCCCTCAAATCATTAACTAATTAGCCTCATTTAAAATTCATATTACCTCTTCAGGGCATCAGGGCAATACCCTAAGTTGTAAACAGGGCGAAACGTGCCCTGGGCAGTGGGCAGAGAGGCAAGTAGGGCAGGCTGAGGTAGAGGGCATTGAGACTACTTTCTACCTCTACCATCACAGAGGCTATATTAAAGGCTATATTCAAGGCTAGTTAAGGCTATAATCAAGGCTACTTTCAAGGACATTCAAGGCTATATTCAAGGCTAGTTAAGGCTATAATCAAGGCTACTTTCATGGACATTCAAGGCTATATTCAAGGCCATATTCAAGGTTATAATCAAGACTAATTAAGGCTATAATCAAGGCTTTATTCAAGAATATTTAAGGCTATATTTAAGGTTATATTCAAGGCTATAATCAAGGCTAGTTAAGACTATAATCAAAGCAGCTTTCAAGGATATTTAAGGCTATATTTAAGGATATATTCAAGGCTATATTCAAAGGCTATATTCAAAGTGATATCAACACTATATTTAAAGCTATAATCAAGGCTATATTTGAGGCTATAATCAAGACTATACCAAGGCTATAATCAAGGCTATACCAAGGCTATAATCAAGGCTATAATAAAAGGTATACCAAGGCTATAATCAAGGCTATACCAAGACTATAATCAAGACTACACCAAGGCTATAATCAAGACTATACACAGGCTATAATCAAGGCTATACCAAGGTTATAACCAAGACCATACCAAGACTATAATCAAGAACATACCAGAGCTATAATCAAGACCATACCAAGGCTATACTCAAGACTATACCAAGGCTATAATCAAGACTATACCAAGGCTATAATCAAGACCATATCAAGGCTATGATCAAGACTATACCAAGGCTATAATCAAGACCATACCAAGGCTATGATCAAGACTATACCAAGGCTATAATCTAGACCATACCAATGCTATAATCAAGACTATACCAAGAGTATAATCACGACCATACCAAGGCTATAATCAAGACCATACTAAGGCTATAATCAAGACTATACCAAGGCTATAATCAAGGCTATACCAAGACTATAACCAAGACTATACCAAGGCTATAATCAAGGCTATACCAAGGCTATAATCAAGACTATACCAAGACTATAATCAAGGCTATACCAAGGCTATAATCAAGACCATACCAAGGCTACGATCAAGACTATACCAAGGCTATAATCAAGGTTATACCAAGGCTATAATCAAGGCTATACCAAGGCTATAATCAAGGCTATACCAAGACTATAATCAAGACTATACCAAGACTATAATCAAGGCTACACCAAGGTCATAATCAAGGCTATGCCAAGACTATAATCAAGACAATACCAAGGCTATAATCAAGGCTATACCAAGACTATAATCAAGACTATACCAAGACTATAATCAAGGCTATACCAAGGCTATAATCAAGACCATACCTAGACAATAATCAAGACTATACCAAGGCTATAATCAAGGCTATACCAAGGCTATAATCAAGGCTATACCAAGGCTATAATCAAGACCATACCAAGGCTATAACCAAGACCATACCAAGGCTATAATCAAGACCATACCAAGGCTATAATCAAGACCATACCAAGGCTATAATCAAGGCTATACCCAGGCCATAATGAAGACCATACCAAGATTATAATCAAGACCATACCAAGGCTATAATCAAGGCCATACCAAGGCTATAATCAAGACTATACACAGGCTATAATCAAGGCTATACCAAGGCTATAATCAAGACCATACCAAGACTATAATCAAGGCTACACGAAGGCTATAATCAAGACCATATCAAGACTATACCAAGGCTATAATCAAGGCTATACCAAGACTATAATCAAGACTATACCAAGGCTATAATCAAGACTATACCAAGGCTATAATCAAGACTATACCAAGGCTATAATCAAGACTATACCAAGGCTATAATCAAGACTATACCAAGGCTATAATCAAGACTATACCAAGGCTATAATCAAGGCTATACCAAGGCTATAATCAAAGCTATAATCAAGGCTATACCAAGGCTATAATCAAGACTATATCAAGGCTATAATCAAGGCTATACCAAGGCTATAATCAAGACTATACCAAGGCTATAATCAAGGCTATACCAAGGCTATAATCAAGGCTATACCAATTCTATAATCAAGACTGTACCAAGGCTATAATCAAGACTATACCAAGGCTATAATCAAGGCTATACCAAAGCTATAATCAAGGCTATACCAAGGCTATAATCAAGACCATACCAAGGCTATAATCAAGGCTATGCCAAGGCTATAATCAAGATTATACCAAGGCTATAATCAAGGCTATAATCAAGGCTATACCACGGCTATAATCAAGACTATACCAAGGCTATAATCAAGGCTATACCAAGGCTATAATCAAGGCTATACCAAGGCTACAATCAAGGCTATACCAAGGCTATAATCGAGGCTATACCAAGGCTATAATCAAGGCTATACCAAGGCTATAATCAAGGCTATACCAAGGCTATAATCAAGGCTATACTAAGGCTATACCAAGGCTATAATCAAGACTATACCAAAGCTATAATCAAGACTATACCAAGGCTATAATCAAGGCTATACCAAGGCTATAATCAAGGCTATACTAAGGCTATACCAAGGCTATAATCAAGACTATGCCAAGGCTATAATCAAGGCTATACTAAGGCTATACCAAGGCTATAATCAAGACTATATCAAGGCTATAATCAAGACTATACCAAGGTTATAATCAAGGCTATACCAAGGCTATAATCAAGGCTATACTAAGGCTATACCAAGGCTATAATCAAGACTATACCAAGGCTATAATCAAGGCTATACTAAGGCTATACCAAGGCTATAATCAAGACTATACCAAGGCTATAATCAAGACTATACCAAGGCTATAATCAAGACTATACCAAGGCTATAATCAAGACTATACCAAGGCTATAATCAAGACTATACCAAGGCTATAATCAAGGCTATACCAAGGCTATACCAATGCTATAATCAAGGCTATACCAAGGCTATACCAAGGCTATACCAAGGCTATAATCAAGACCATACCAGGGCTATAATCAAGACCATACCAAGGCTATACTCAGACCATATCAAGGCTGTAATCAAGGCTCTACCAAGGCTATAATCAAGGCTATACCAAGGCTATAATCAAGGCTATACCAAGGCTATAATCAAGGCTATACCAAGGCTATAATCAAGACCATACCAAGGCTATACTCAGACCATATCAAGGCTATAATCAAGGCTATATCATAGAAAGCGTTTCTCTCTCTCCAGTAATCCCCAAAACGTGCATTTTGACACGAAAAATTAGCTTACATGATCTCCTGGTGACAATTTTTACCTAGATCTCTTTCTGTATATCTATCTATCTATCTATCTATCGCAATCTATTTCTCCCGTGTGGCCTGATTTAATCTATATTTCTTCTGGGTGGTGTTTTACCCACGTTCACTTCCATCTATCTATCTATCATGCCTTGACGTCAGTGTATGTCATTCTGGGATGATTTAGCGTCAGGATTATCAATATTTTTTATAGGTAAGATTTGTGTTTATCTGTTAAGACGTCCATTACGTCTGGTAAATTATTTATGTCAATAGAAAACGTATTGGGGCTAGTACTGACCCTTAGGGTACCCCACTCCAGTTGTATCACTTGTGTGTGTGTGTGGGTGTGGGTGGGTGTGTGTGTCTGTGTGTGCACGTGCGTGTACGTTGTATCTGAGTGTGCGTGTACGTTAATATACGTAAGTACAAGTATTTTTTTCAGTGGCCATTAGCTGTGCGTGAGAAGACGGGTATTTGTATGTGTGAGTCCATTTAGGTGGGGGTGAAAGTGGCACTTTTCGCTCGTAACGAGGCACACACACGAGTGCCATCGCGTGTGACGGAAATGGTTACGTCATTAACATTCCCAGACGTAAACAGGCATCGCAGTGACAGAAACTGGTGATCCAATGAGGACCTCTGTCAGCTGGTCGACTCTCTCCACCCTCCAGTAATGTCGAGTTACTAACACCGTAAATGTTTTGTGAGGGCAGGAATTACACACACACACACACACACACACACACACACACACACACACACACACACACACACACACACACACACACACAAACACTGTTTGCGTATGCCGGGAAAACACTGAGATAATTCCACAACGACATACAGGATGCTGAATCACAGGGAGGTTAGAATCACAGGGAGGTTAGAATCACAGGGAGGTTAGAATCACAGGGAGGTTAGAATCACAGGGAGGTTAGAATCACAGGGAGGTTAGAATCACAGGGAGGTTAGACTCACAGGGAGGTTAGAATCACAGGGAGGTTAGAATCACAGGGAGGTTAGAATCACAGGGAGGTTAGAATCACAGGGAGGTTAGAATCACAGGGAGGTTAGACTCACAGGGAGGTTAGAATCACAGGGAGGTTAGAATCACAGGGAGGCCAAAATCACAGGGAGGTTAGAATCACAGGGAGGTTAGAATCACAGGGAGGTTAGAATCACAGGGTGGTTAGACTCACAGGGAGGTTAGAATCACAGGGAGGTTAGAATCACAGGGAGGTTAGAATCACAGTGAGGTTAGAATCACAGGGAGGTTAGAATCACAGGGAGGTTAGAATCACAGGGAGGTTAGAATCACAGGGAGGTTAGAATCACAGGGAGGTTAGAATCACAGGGAGGTTAGAATCACAGGGAGGTTAGAATCACAAAGAGGTTAGAATCACAGGGAGGTTAGACTCACAGGGAGGTTAGAATCACAGGGAGGTTAGACTCACAGGGAGGTTAGAATCACAGGGAGGTTAGAATCACAAGGAGGTTAGAATCACAGGGAGGTTAGAATCACAGGGAGGTTAGAATCACAAAGAGGTTAGAATCACAGGGAGGTTAGACTCACAGGGAGGTTAGAATCACAGGGAGGTTAGACTCACAGGGAGGTTAGAATCACAGGGAGGTTAGAATCACAGGGAGGTTAGAATCACAGGTAGGTTAGAATCACAGGGAGGTTAGAATCACAGGGAGGTTAGAATCACAGGGAGGTTAGAATCACAGGGAGGTTAGACTCACAGGGAGGTTAGACTCACAGGGAGGTTAGAATCACAGGGAGGTTAGAATCACAGGGAGGTTAGAATCACAGGGAGGTTAGACTCACAGGGAGGTTAGAATCACAGGGAGGTTAGAATCACAGGGAGGTTAGACTCACAGGGAGGTTAGAATCACAGGGAGGTTAGAATCACAGGAAGGTTAGAATCACAGGGAGGTTAGAATCACAGGGAGGTTAGAATCACAGGGAGGTTAGAATCACAGGGAGGTTAGAATCACAGGGAGGTTAGAATCACAGGGAGGTTAGAATCACAGGGAGGTTAGAATCACAGGGAGGTTAGAATCACAGGGAGCTTAGAATCACAGGGAGGTTAGAATCACAAAGAGGTTAGAATCACAGGGAGGTTAGACTCACAGGGAGGTTAGAATCACAGGGAGGTTAGACTCACAGGGAGGTTAGAATCACAGGGAGGTTAGAATCACAGGGAGGTTAGAATCACAGGGAGGTTAGAATCACCGGGAGGTTAGAATCACAGGGAGGTTAGAATCACAGGGAGGTTAGACTCACAGGGAGGTTAGAATCACAGGGAGGTTAGACTCACAGGGAGGTTAGAATCACAGGGAGGTTAGAATCACAGGGAGGTTAGAATCACAGGGAGGTTAGAATCACAGGGAGGTTAGACTCACAGGGAGGTTAGAATCACAGGGAGGTTAGAATCACAGGGAGGTTAGAATCACAGGGAGGTTAGAATCACAGGGTGGTTAGAATCACAGGGAGGTTAGAATCACAGGGAGGTTAGAATCACAGGGAGGTTAGAATCACAGGGAGGTTAGAATCACAGGGAGGTTAGAATCACAGGGAGGTTTGAATCACAGGGAGGTTAGAATCACAGGGAGGTTAGAATCACAGGGAGGTTAGAATCACAGGGAGGTTAGAATCACAAAGAGGTTAGAATCACAGGGAGGTTAGACTCACAGGGAGGTTAGAATCACAGGGAGGTTAGACTCACAGGGAGGTTAGAATCACAGGGAGGTTAGAATCACAGGGAGGTTAGAATCACAGGGAGTTTAGAATCACAGGGAGGTTAGAATCACATTGAGGTTAGAATCACAGGGAGGTTAGACTCACAGGGAGGTTAGAATCACAGGGAGGTTAGACTCACATGGAGGTTAGAATCACAGGGAGGTTAGAATCACAGGGAGGTTAGAATCACAGGGAAGTTAGAATCACAGGGAGGTTAGAATCACAGGGAGGTTAGAATCACAGGGAGGTTAGAATCACAGGGAGGTTAGAATCACAGGGAGGTTAGAATCACAGGGAGGTTAGACTCACAGGGAGGTTAGAATCACAGGGAGGTTAGAATCACAGGGAGGTTAGAATCACAGGGAGGTTAGAATCACAGGGAGGTTAGAATCACAGGGAAGTTAGAATCACAGGGAGGTTAGAATCACAGGGAGGTTAGAATCACAGGGAGGTTAGACTCACAGGGAGGTTAGAATCACAGGGAGGTTAGAATCACAGGGAGGCTAAAATCACAGGGAGGTTAGAATCACAGGGAGGTTAGAATCACAGGGAGGTTAGAATCACAGGGTGGTTAGAATCACAGGGAGGTTAGAATCACAGGGAGGTTAGAATCACAGGGAGATTAGAATCACAGGGAGGTTAGAATCACAGGGAGGTTAGAATCACAGGGAGGTTAGAATCACAGGGAGGTTAGAATCACAAAGAGGTTAGAATCACAGGGAGGTTAGACTCACAGGGAGGTTAGAATCACAGGGAGGTTAGACTCACAGGGAGGTTAGAATCACAGGGAGGTTAGAATCACAGGGAGGTTAGAATCACAGGGAGGTTAGAATCACAGGGAGGTTAGAATCACAAAGAGGTTAGAATCACAGGGAGGTTAGACTCACAGGGAGGTTAGAATCACAGGGAGGTTAGACTCACAGGGAGGTTAGAATCACAGGGAGGTTAGAATCACAGGGAGGTTAGAATCACAGGGAGGTTAGAATCACAGGGAGGTTAGAATCACAGGGAGGTTAGAATCACAGGGAGGTTAGAATCACAGGGAGGTTAGAATCACAGGGAGGTTAGACTCACAGGGAGGTTAGAATCACAGGGAGGTTAGAATCACAGGGAGGTTAGAATCACAGGGAGGTTAGACTCACAGGGAGGTTAGAATCACAGGGAGGTTAGAATCACAGGAAGGTTAGAATCACAGGGAGGTTAGAATCACAGGGAGGTTAGAATCACAGGGAGGTTAGAATCACAGGGAGGTTAGAATCACAGGGAGGTTAGAATCACAGGGAGGTTAGAATCACAGGGAGGTTAGAATCACAAAGAGGTTAGAATCACAGGGAGGTTAAACTCACAGGGAGGTTAGAATCACAGGGAGGTTAGACTCACAGGGAGGTTAGAATCACAGGGAGGTTAGAATCACAGGGAGGTTAGAATCACAGGGAGGTTAGAATCACAGGGAGGTTAGAATCACAGGGAGGTTAGAATCACAGGGAGGTTAGAATCACAGGGAGGTTAGACTCACAGGGAGGTTAGAATCACAGGGAGGTTAGACTCACAGGGAGGTTAGAATCACAGGGAGGTTAGAATCACAGGGAGGTTAGAATCACAGGGAGGTTAGAATCACAGGGAGGTTAGACTCACAGGGAGGTTAGAATCACAGGGAGGTTAGAATCACAGGGAGGTTAGAATCACAGGGAGGTTAGACTCACAGGGAGGTTAGAATCACAGGGAGGTTAGAATCACAGGGAGGTTAGAATCACAGGGAGGTTAGAATCACAGGGAGGTTAGACTCACAGGGAGGTTAGAATCACAGGGAGGTTAGAATTACAGGGAGGTTAGAATCACAAGGAGGTTAGAATCACAGGGAGGTTAGAATCACAGGGAGGTTAGACTCACAGGGAGGTTAGAATCACAGGGAGGTTAGAATCACAGGGAGGTTAGACTCACAGGGAGGTTAGAATCACAGGGAGGTTAGAATACAGGAAGAGTAGAATACAGGGAGACAGGGAGATGACTTCGGTCCCAGACCAAACCCACGTTAAGCACCCTGACGTTCCTGATTTCAATTCACACATTTGTAGTTGTGTTTCTGATACGAATCTGGAGCACCTACCTGGTTAATGGGGTTTCAAGACTATCTACTAAACGAGGGTCATTAAGGCTGGTTGGTTGGTTAATGGGGTTTCAAGACTATCTACTACACGATGGTCATTAAGGCTGGTTGGTTGGTTAATTGGGTTTCAAGACTATCTACTACACGAGGGTCATTAAGGCTGGGTGGTTGGTTAATTGGGTTTCAAGACTATCTACTACACGAGGGTCATTAAGGCTGGTTGGTTGGTTAATTGGGTTTCAAGACTATCTACTACACGAGGGTCATTAAGGCTGGTTGGTTGGTTAATGGGGTTTCAAGACTATCTACTACACGAGGGTCATTAAGGCTGGTTGGTTGGTTAATTGGGTTTCAAGACTATCTACTACACGAGGGTCATTAAGGCTGGTTGGTTGGTTAATTGGGTTTCAAGACTATCTACTACACGAGGGTCATTAAGGCTGGTTGGTTGGTTAATTGGGTTTCAAGACTATCTACTACACGAGGGTCATTAAGGCTGGTTGGTTGGTTAATGGGGTTTCAAGACTATCTACTACACGAGGGTCATTAAGGCTGGTTGGTTGGTTAATTGGGTTTCAAGACTATCTACTACACGAGGGTCATTAAGGCTGGTTGGTTGGTTAATTGGGTTTCAAGACTATCTACTACACGAGGGTCATTAAGGCTGGTTGGTTGGTTAATTGGGTTTCAAGACTATCTACTACACGAGGGTCATTAAGGCTGGTTGGTTGGTTAATGGGGTTTCAAGACTATCTACTACACGAGGGTCATTAAGGCTACATGTCACCTGTACACCACCAGTCAAGAATACTTTAATACCTAAAATACTGATTAATGTAAACTACCAGTGTATATACACTGAGATATACACCTCTCAGTGTATATACACTGAGATATACACCTCTCAGTGTATATACACTGAGATATACACCTCTCAGTGTATATACACTGAGATATACACCTCTCAGTGTATATACACTGAGATATACATCTCTCAGTGTATATACACTGAGATATACACCTCGGTGTGTGTATACTGCAATACGCTCAACCATCCTTCAGAGTGCAGACACTGTACTTCCCACCACCAGAACATGGGTGGGAGTCAGTCCCTCAGTCTTGATAAGTGGGGGTCAGTCCCACAGAAATACCAGAATTGATTAGACGCGGAATCTGCCAGGAATTCAAAGGCAAGTGACCAGCTGGCAGTGAAGGCAGGCGTGTTACGCAGCTTCAAGCACAGACACGCCAGGC
>NC_091384.1:1372376-1383811 GCF_038502225.1 Cherax quadricarinatus | reverse complement strand
CCTCTCCTATTTTTAACTGACAAATCCATTTGTTCTCTAGGCTTTCTTAACTTGTTAATCTCACTCCAAAACTTTTTCTTATTTTCAACAAAATTTGTTGATAACATCTCACCCACTCTCTCATTTGCTCTCTTTTTACATTGCTTCACCACTCTCTTAACTTCTCTCTTTTTCTCCATATACTCTTCCCTCCTTGCATCACTTCTACTTTGTAAAAACTTCTCATATGCTAACTTTTTCTCCCTTACTACTCTCTTTACATCATCATTCCACCAATCGCTCCTCTTCCCTCCTGCACCCACTTTCCTGTAACCACAAACTTCTGCTGAACACTCTAACACTACATTTTTAAACCTACCCCATACCTCTTCGACCCCATTGCCTATGCTCTCATTAGCCCATCTATCCTCCAATAGCTGTTTATATCTTACCCTAACTGCCTCCTCTTTTAGTTTATAAACCTTCACCTCTCTCTTCCCTGATGCTTCTATTCTCCTTGTATCCCATCTACCTTTTACTCTCAGTGTAGCTACAACTAGAAAGTGATCTGATATATCTGTGGCCCCTCTATAAACATGTACATCCTGAAGTCTACTCAACAGTCTTTTATCTACCAATACATAATCCAACAAACTACTGTCATTTCGCCCTACATCATATCGTGTATACTTATTTATCCTCTTTTTCTTAAAATATGTATTACCTATAACTAAACCCCTTTCTATACAAAGTTCAATCAAAGGGCTCCCATTATCATTTACACCTGGCACCCCAAACTTACCTACCACACCCTCTCTAAAAGTTTCTCCTACTTTAGCATTCAAGTCCCCTACCACAATTACTCTCTCACTTGGTTCAAAGGCTCCTATACATTCACTTAACATCTCCCAAAATCTCTCTCTCTCCTCTGCATTCCTCTCTTCTCCAGGTGCATACACGCTTATTATGACCCACTTCTCGCATCCAACCTTTACTTTAATCCACATAATTCTTGAATTTACACATTCATATTCTCTTTTCTCCTTCCATAACTGATCATTTAACATTACTGCTACCCCTTCCTTTGCTCTAACTCTCTCAGATACTCCAGATTTAATCCCATTTATTTCCCCCCACTGAAACTCTCCTACCCCCTTCAGCTTTGTTTCGCTTAGGGCCAGGACATCCAACTTCTTTTCATTCATAACATCAGCAATCATCTGTTTCTTGTCATCCGCACTACATCCACGCACATTTAAGCAACCCAGTTTTATAAAGTTTTTCTTCTTCTCTTTTTTAGTAATTGTATACAGGAGAAGGGGTTACTAGCCCATTGCTCCCGGCATTTTAGTCGCCTCATACGACACGCATGGCTTACGGAGGAAAGATTCTTTTCCACTTCCCCATGGACAATAGAAGAAATAAAAAAGAACAAGAGCTATTTAGAAAAAGGAGAAAAACCTAGATGTATGTATATATATATATGCATGTGCGTGTCTGTGAAGTGTGACCAAAGTGTAAACACAGGTGTTATGAGCACAATTATGGTCACACAGGTGTTATGGGCACAGTTAATGGTCACACAGGTGTCATGGACGTAGTTATGGTCACATAGGTGTTATGGACACACAGGTGTTATGGACACAGTTATGGTCACACAGGTGTTATGGACACAGTTATGGTCACACAGGTGTTATGAGCACAGTAATAGTCACACAGGTGTTATGGACACAGTTATAGTCACACATGTGTTATGGGCGCAGTTATGGTCACACAGGTGTTATGGGCACAGTTATGGTCACACAGGTGTTATGGGCACAGTTGTGGTCACACAGGTGTTATGGGCACAGTCATGGTCACACAGGTGTTATGGGCACAGTTATGGACACACAGGTGTTATGCGCACAGTTATGGACACACAGGTGTTATGGGCACAGTTATGGACACACAGGTGTTATGGGCACAGTTATGGACACACAGGTGTTATGCGCACAGTTATGGACACACAGGTGTTGTGGGCACAGTTATGAACACACAGGTGTTATGGGCACAGTTATAGTCACACAGGTGTTATTAGCACAGTTATGGTCACACAGGTGTTATGGGCACAGTTATAGTCACACAGGTGTTATGAGCACAGTTATGGTCACACAGCCGTTATGAGCACAGTTATGGTCACACAGGTGTTATGGGCACAGTTATAGTCACACAGGTGTTATGGGCACAGTTATGGTCACACAGGTGTTATGGGCACAGTTATAGCCACACAGGTGTTATGGGCACAGTTATGGTCACACAGGTGTTTTGAGCACAGTTATAGTCACACAGGTGTTATGGACACAGTTTTGAACACACAGGTGTTATGGGCACAGTTATAGTCACACAGGTGTTATGAGCACAGTTATAGTCACACAGGTGTTATGAGCACAGTTATGGTCACACAGGTGTTATGAGCACAGTTATGGACACACAGGTGTTATGGACACAGTTATAGTCACACAGGTGTTATGAGCACAGTTATAGTCACACAGGTGTTATGAGCACATTTATGGACACACAGGCGTTATGAGCACAGTTATGGTCACACAGGTGTTATGGACAGTTATGGTCACACAGGTGTTATGAGCACATGGTCACACGTGTTATGGACACAGTTATAGTCACACAGGTGTTATGGGCAGAGTTATAGTCACACAGGTGTTATGGACACACAGGTGTTATGGGCACAGTTATAGTCACACAGGTGTTATGGGCACAGTTATGGTCACACAGGTGTTATGGGCACAGTTATGGTCACACAGGTGTTATGGGCACAGTTATGGACACACAGGTGTTATGGGCACAGTTATGGTCACACAGGTGTTATGGGCACAGTTATGGACACACAGGTGTTATGGGCACAGTTATGGACACACAGGTGTTATGGGCACAGTTATGGTCACACAGGTGTTATGGACACACAGGTGTTAGTCACACAGGTGTTATGGACACACAGGTGTTAGTCACTCAGGTGTTAGTCACACAGGTGCTATGGGCACAGTTATGGACACACAGGTGTTATGGACAGTTATGGTCACACAGGTGTTATGGAGACAGTTATAGTCACACAGGTGTTATGGGCACAGTTATGGACACACAGGTGTTATGGACACAGTTATGGTGATCAAAAATCGCTGGAATTTTGATGAGCTGGAGAGAGGAGACAGCGGAGAAGAAAGTGATTACATAGCGGGAACACTTCACTCTGGAGGTCCCAAGGTGGTAATAGCAGTGATGTATAACCCACCACAGAACAGCAGGAGGCCAAGGCAAGAGTACGACGAGAGCAATAGAGCGATGGTTGACACACTGGCTAGAGTGGCCAGAAGAGCTCATGCATGCAGGGCAAAGCTCCTGATCATGGGTGACTTTAACCACAAGGAGATCGATTGGGAGAACTTGGACCCACATGGGGGCCAAGATACATGGAGGGCTAAGATGATGGAGGTGGTACTGGAAAACTTCATGTGCCAACACGTAAGGGACACTACAAGAGAGAGAGGAGAGGATGAACCAGCAAGGCTGGACTTAGTATTCACCTTGAGTAGTGCAGATATCGAGGACATCACATATGAAAGACCCCTTGGGGCCAGTGACCATGTGGTTTTAAGCTTCGAATACACAGTAGAGCTACAAGTGGAGGGAGAAGCAGGAAGGCCAGGACGAATGAAGCCAAACTACAAGAAAGGGGACTACACAGGAATGAGGAACTTCCTGAACGGGGTTCAGTGGGACAGAGAACTGGCAGGGAAGCCAGTTAATGAGATGATGGAATATGTAGCAACAAAATGCAAGGAGGCTGAGGAGAGGTTTGTACCCAAGGGTAACAGGAATAATGAAAAAGCCAGGATAAGCCCATGGTTTACCCAAAGGTGCAGGGAGGCAAAAACCAAGTGTGCTAGGGAATGGAAGAAATATAGAAGGCAAAGGACCCAGGAGAATAAGGAGAGCAGTCGTAGAGCCAGAAACGAATATGCACAGATAAGAAGGGAGGCCCAAAGACAATATGAAAATGACATAGCAGCGAAAGCCAAATCTGACCTGAAACTGTTGTACAGCCACATCAGGAGGAAAACAACAGTCAAGGATCAGGTAATCAGGCTAAGGAAGGAAGGAGGAGAGACAACAAGAAATGACCGTGAAGTATGTGAAGAACTCAACAAGAGATTCAAAGAAGTGTTCACAGAGGAGACAGAAGGGACTCCAGAAAGACGGAGAGGTGGGGCACACCACCAAGTGCTGGACACAGTGCACACAACCGAGGAAGAAGTGAAGAGGCTTCTGAGTGAGCTAGATACCTCAAAGGCAATGGGGCCAGATAACATCTCCCCATGGGTATTGAGAGAGGGAGCAGAGGCGCTATGTGTACCCCCAACAACAATATTCAATACATCTATCGAAACAGGGAGATTGCCTGAGGCATGGAAGACAGCAAATGTAGTCCCAATCTTTAAAAAAGGAGACAGACATGAAGCATTAAACTACAGACCAGTGTCACTGACATATATAGTATGCAAAATCATGGAGAAGATTATCAGGAGAAGAGTGGTGGAACACCTAGAAAGGAACGATCTCATCAACAGCAGCCAACATGGTTTCAGGGACGGGAAATCCTGTGTCACAAACCTACTGGAGTTCTATGACATGGTGACAGCAGTAAGACAAGAGAGAGAGGGGTGGGTGGATTGCATTTTCTTGGACTGCAAGAAGGCGTTTGACACAGTTCCACACAAGAGATTGGTGTAAAATCTGGAGGACCAAGCAGGGATAACAGGGAAGGCACTACAATGGATCAGGGAATACTTGTCAGGAAGACAGCAGCGAGTCATGGTACGTGGCGAGGTGTCAGAGTGGGCACCTGTGAACAGCGGGGTCCCACAGGGGTCAGTCCTAGGACCAGTGCTGTTTCTGGTATTTGTGAACGACATGACGGAAGGAATAGACTCTGAGGTGTTCCTGTTTGCAGATGACGTGAAGTTGATGAGAAGAATTCACTCGATCGAAGACCAGGCAGAACTACAAAGGGATCTGGACAGGCTGCAGACCTGGTCCAGCAATTGGCTCCTGGAGTTCAATCCCACCAAGTGCAAAGTCATGAAGATTGGGGAAGGGCAAAGAAGACCGCAGACGGAGTACAGTCTAGGGGGCCAGAGACTACAAACCTCACTCAAGGAAAAAGATCTTGGGGTGAGTATAACACCAGGCACATCTCCTGAAGCGCACATCAACCAAATAACTGCTGCAGCATATGGGCGCCTAGCAAACCTCAGAACAGCATTCCGACATCTTAATAAGGAATCGTTCAGGACCCTGTACACCGTATACGTTAGGCCCATATTGGAGTATGCGGCACCAGTTTGGAACCCACACCTAGCCAAGCACGTAAAGAAACTAGAGAAAGTGCAAAGGTTTGCAACAAGACTAGTCCCAGAGCTAAGAGGTATGTCCTACGAGGAGAGGTTAAGGGAAATCAACCTGACGACACTGGAGGACAGGAGAGATAGGGGGGACATGATAACGACATACAAAATACTGAGAGGAATTGACAAGGTGGACAAAGACAGGATGTTCCAGAGATTGGACACAGTAACAAGGGGACACAGTTGGAAGCTGAAGACACAGATGAATCACAGGGATGTTAGGAAGTATTTCTTCAGCCACAGAGTAGTCAGTAAGTGGAATAGTTTGGGAAGCGATGTAGTGGAGGCAGGATCCATACATAGCTTTAAGCAGAGGTATGATAAAGCTCACGGCTCAGGGAGAGTGACCTAGTAGCGATCAGTGAAGAGGCGGGGCCAGGAGCTCGGACTCGACCCCCGCAACCTCAACTAGGTGAGTACAACTAGGTGAGTACAGGTGTTATGGACACAGTTATAGTCACACAGGTGCTATGGACAGTTATAGTCACACAGGTGTTATGGACACACAGGTGTTATGGACAGTTATAGTCACACAGGTGTTATGGACACACAGGTGTTAGTCACATAGGTGTTATGGACACAGGTGTTAGTCACACAGGTGTTATGGACACACAGGTGTTAGTCACATAGGTGTTATGGACACTCAGGTGTTAGTCACACAGGTGTTATGGACACACAGGTGTTAGTCACATAGGTGTTATGGACACTCAGGTGTTAGTCACACAGGTGTTATGGACACAGTTATGGACACAGGTAAAAAGTCTGGCCTTTTTGTAAAACAAAAAGTCTGGCCTTTGGTGTATAAGTTTGTCCTTGTTTGTATAAAGTCTGAGGCCTTTTTCGTAAAGTCTGACTTTTCGTAAAGGGTCTGGAGGCCTTTTTGTAAAAAAGTTTAAGTCTTATTTATAAAGGCATGAGAGCCATTTATTTTGTAAATATATCAGACCGTTTTTGTAAATATATTCGACCTTTTATTTTGTATAATATCAAGAGACAATTTTGTAAATATCTGGACCTTTTACTTATAAAAGTTCTGAACCATTTATTAAAAAACTTCTAAGGCCTTTTATTGTGTAAAATATATAGGATTTTTAATTTTTAAAAAATCTGGGCCTTTTATTTTCTGTAAAAGATCTGGCGGCCTTTCATTAATATAATACTTCATTTATTTACATTCCAGGTATATATATATATATATATATATATATATATATATATATATATATATATATATATATATATAGATATATATATATATATATATATATATATATATAATATTATTGAGCAACGTATCACTATACTCAAAGTTCCCTGGTAGACAACCAGGCGCCTGTCTAATACTCTCTGTCAAGACAACTGTCTGGGTGGATGTATAACACTCTTAAGACAACTGTCTGGGTGGATGTATAACACTCTTAAGACAACTGTCTGGGTGGATGTCTAACACTCTCAAGACAACTGTCTGGGTGGATGTCTAACACTCTCAAGACAACTGTCTGGGTGGATGTCTAACACTCTCAAGACAACTGTCTGGGTGGATGTCTAACACTCTCAAGACAACTGTCTGGGTGGATGTCTAACACTCTCAAGACAACTGTCTGGGTGGATGTCTAACACTCTCAAGACAACTGTCTGGGTGGATGTCTAACACTCTCAAGACAACTGTCTGGGTGGATGTCTAACACTCTTAAGACAACTGTCTGGGTGGATGTCTAACACTCTCAAGACAACTGTCTGGGTGGATGTCTAACACTCTCAAGACAACTGTCTGGGTGGATGTCTAACACTCTTAAGACAACTGTCTGGGTGGATGTCTAACACTCTCAAGACAACTGTCTGGGTGGATGTCTAACACTCTCAAGACAACTGTCTGGGTGGATGTCTAACACTCTCAAGACAACTGTCTGGGTGGATGTCTAACACTCTCAAGACAACTGTCTGGGTGGATGTCTAACACTCTTAAGACAACTGTCTGGGTGGATGTATAACACTCTCAAGACAACTGTCTGGGTGGATGTGTAACACTCTCAAAACAACTGTCTGAGTGGATGTCTAACACTCTTAAGTCAACTGTCTGGGTGGATGTCTAACACTCTCAAGACAACTGTCTGGGTGGATGTCTAACACTCTTAAGACAACTGTCTGGGTGGATGTCTAACACTCTTAAGACAACTGTCTGGGTGGATGTCTAACACTCTTAAGACAACTGTCTGGGTGGATGTCTAACACTCTTAAGACAACTGTCTGGGTGGATGTATAACACTCTCAAGACAACTGTCTGGGTGGATGTCTAACACTCTTAAGACAACTGTCTGGGTGGATGTATAACACTCTCAAGACAACTGTCTGGGTGGATGTATAACACTCTTAAAACAACTGTCTGGGTGGATGTCTAACACTCTTAAGACAACTGTCTGGGTGGATGTATAACACTCTCAAGACAACTGTCTGGGTGGATGTATAACACTCTTAAGACAACTGTCTGGGTGGATGTATAACACTCTCAAGACAACTGTCTGGGTGGATGTGTAACACTCTTAAGACAACTGTCTGGGTGGATGTATAACACTCTCAAGACAACTGTCTGGGTGGATGTCTAACACTCTCAAGACAACTGTCTGGATGGATGTCTAACACTCTTAAGACAACTGTCTGGGTGGATGTCTAACACTCTTAAGACAACTGTCTGGGTGGATGTATAACACTGTCAAGACAACTGTCTGGGTGGATGTCTAACACTCTTAAGACAACTGTCTGGGTGGATGTCTAACACTCTTAAGACAACTGTCTGGGTGGATGTATAACGCTCTCAAGACAACTGTCTGGGTGGATGTATAACACTCTCAAGACAACTGTCTGGGTGGATGTGTAACACTCTTAAGACAACTGTCTGGGTGGATGTATAACACTCTCAAGACAACTGTCTGGGTGGATGTGTAACACTCTCAAGACAACTGTCTGGGTGGATGTCTAAAACTCTCAAGACAACTGTGTGGGTGGATGTCTAACACTCTCAAGACAACTGTCTGGGTGGATGTATAACACTCTCAAAACAACTGTCTGGGTGGATGTCTAAAACTCTCAAGACAACTGTCTGGGTGGATGTATAACACTCTCAAGACAACTGTCTGGGTGAATGTATAACACTCTCAAGACAACTGTCTGGGTGGATGTATAACACTCTCAAGACAACTGTCTGGGTGGATGTATAACACTCTTAAGACAACTGTCTGGGTGGATGTATAACACTCTCAAGACAACTGTCTGGGTGGATGTATAACACTCTCAAGACAACTGTCTGGGTGGATGTATAACACTCTCAAGACAACTGTCTGGGTGGATGTATAACACTCTCAAGACAACTGTCTGGGTGGATGTATAACACTCTCAAGACAACTGTCTGGGTGGATGTATAACACTCTCAAGACAACTGTCTGGGTGGATGTATAACACTCTCAAGACAACTGTCTGGGTGGATGTATAACACTCTTAAGACAACTGTCTGGGTGGATGTATAACACTCTCAAGACAACTGTCTGGGTGGATGTATAACACTCTTAAGACAACTGTCTGGGTGGATGTATAACACTCTCAAGACAACTGTCTGGGTGGATGTATAACACTCTCAAGACAACTGTCTGGGTGGATGTATAACACTCTTAAGACAACTGTCTGGGTGGATGTCTAAAACTCTCAAGACAACTGTCTGGGTGGATGTATAACACTCTCAAGACAACTGTCTGGGTGGATGTATAACACTCTCAAGACAACTGTCTGGGTGGATGTATAACACTCTCAAGACAACTGTCTGGGTGGATGTCTAAAACTCTCAAGACAACTGTCTGGGTGGATGTTTAACACTCTCAAGACAACTGTCTGGGTGGATGTATAACACTCTCAAGACAACTGTCTGGGTGGATGTATAACACTCTCAAGACAACTGTCTGGGTGGATGTCTAAAACTCTCAAGACAACTGTCTGGGTGGATGTTTAACACTCTCAAGACAACTGTCTGGGTGGATGTTTAACACTCTCAAGACAACTGTCTGGGTGGATGTCTCAACAGTATTGCCCGTCCTGTATCAGTCGTGTTGCCATCCATCTCACACACAGACAAATCACTCATGTGTGGCTAATGTTTATATGGTTTCTTGCAGTTAGGGAACGGTGGATCGAGCCACCGATTGTGTTGGATATTAACTCTGCTTTTGGTTAGTTGATTAATGAGGTTTCAAGACTATCTACTACACGAGGGTCATTAAGGCTGCATGTCACCTGTACACCACCAGTCAAGAATACTTTAATACCTAAAATACTGATTAATGTAAACTACCAGTGTATATACACTGATATACACCTCTCAGTATATATACACTGAGATATATACATCTCAGTGTATATACACTGTGATATACACCCCTCCAGGTGTATCTACACCGGAAATCACTCCCTACGAAAGCAAAAGACTTGGCAGGAGATGCAACATTCCCCCCAATGAAAAGCAGGGGCGCCACGAGTACACTGAGAGACAACACAATAAGTGTCAGGGGAACAAGACTGTTCAACTGCTTCCCAGCATACATAAGTGGGATTACCAATAGACCCCTGGCTGTCTTCAAGAAGGCCCTGGACAAGCACCTAAAGTCAGTACCTGACCAGCCAGGCTGTGGTTCGTGCGTTGGTTTACGTGTTGATCAGGCCCTGATTCACCGCGAGGCCTGGTCACAGACCGGGCCTCGGGGGCGTTGACCCCCGAAACCCTCTCCAGGTATATATATATATATATATATATATATATATATATATATATATATATAGATATATATATATATATATATATATATATATATATATATATACTCAACCTGCGCCTCCCCCACCTAATTCCCAAGGGAAGTTTTCCCCTTCCCCTCCCGGCCCCTCAAACTCCACCAGGCCACCACGGTCAAGTTCACTACCTTCCACGCACCATACCCACCCAGCATGTCATATTCCACTCCTATTGTCTAGTCTAGCAGATGGATGCCAACCAGGAGGAAGCAAGCAGCCAGGGAAATGGCACGGCTGGCAATACTAGGAGAGGCAAGTGTCGGTCATGCTTACAGCTTCGTTGTCTCAACTCTAATGGTTTCCTCCGCAAACACGGTAGTTGCCCTGGCTCAGGATGTCCTCCTGTGGAAAGTGATGATCCAGAGCCACCTCAGGCACCTGAACCCTCTCCAACAGATTTCATCTCATCAGACAATCTCTTGGAAGCAATTAAAGCAACAGGTACCAGGACACTCACACATATTCCCAAAGCAGCCCGTCCACACGCAGCTGGGAAACTTACAGACCTCCTGAAAAAAGTAAACGATGGTTCCACTATCTTAAATGCTCCACCAACCATCAAGGCATGGCACAACTTGCTACTTTTTGGCAATGTCTGCTTAGCTGTGCCGGAAAGAAGGGGAAAGAGGCTAGCCTCAATGATAATTAAATCCTTAAGAGATTTTCCTAGAGTTGATAACCTCATTCACCTTCCCCGTCAAAACAAAAAAGGGAGAGGCAGAACCCCCACTCACTCTACTGACAGTGAAAAAGTCAGAGTCCAGGTGAGCAAGAAAATTGAAGAGGGCAACACAGTGGGGGCAATCAGAATTATTACCAGTGAAGATACAGTTGCTCCCAGGGATGCTGACACGGCTGAAGCACTTAGAGGAAAGCACCCTGCCAGGGAAACCAGTGGCACCAACAGTTCCAACACCTCTGTCCCCACTATGGAACCATTGATTGTGGAAGACTCAGACATTTACAAAGCAATAATGTCGTTCCCATCTGGCTCTGCTGGGGGTTACACTGGAATAAGGCCACAGCATTTAAAGGAAATGGTTAATCCAGTTATTGGGGAAATTGCAGAGACACTGCTTTCAGAGATCACAAGGTTCGTCAACAATTCCTTGGCTGGTCTGATTCCTGATGAAATTAGACCTTTCTTTTTTGGTGCAACACTTT
>NC_091384.1:1302376-1367376 GCF_038502225.1 Cherax quadricarinatus | reverse complement strand
GATGTGACTCACACCAGTCCACTAACACCCAGGATGTGACTCACACCAGTCCACTAACACCCAGGATGTGACTCACACCAGTCCACTATCACCCAGGATGTGACTCACACCAGTCCACTAACACCCAGGATGTGACTCACACCAGTCAACTAACACCCAGGATGTGACCCACACCAGTTCACTAACACCCAGGATGTGACTCACACCAGTCCACTAACACCCAGGATGTGACTCACACCAGTCCACTAACACCCAGGATGTGACTCACACCAGTCCACTAACACCCAGGATGTGACTCACACCAGTCCACTAACACCCAGGATGTGACTCACACCAGTCCACTAACACCCAGGTTGTGACCCACACCAGTCAACTAACACCCAGTATGTGACTCACACCAGTCAACTAACAACCAGGATGTGACCCACACCAGTCAACTAACACCCAGGATGTGACTCACACCAGTCAACTAACACCCAGGATGTGACTCACACCAGTCAACTAACACCCAGGTTGTGACCCACACCAGTCCACTAACACCCAGGTTGTGACTCACACCAGTCCACTAACACCCAGGTTGTGACTCACACCAGTCCACTAACACCCAGGATGTGACCCACACCAGTCAACTAACACCCAGGTTGTGACTCACACCAGTCAACTAACACCCAGGTTGTGACCCACACCAGTCCACTAACACCCAGGATGTGACCCACACCAGTCCACTAACACCCAGGATGTGACCCACACCAGTCAACTAACACCCAGGTTGTGACTCACACCAGTCAACTAACACCCAGGTAACCACTTTAAGGAACATCCAATTTTTCTACCCTCGCTGTCTCCTCAAGGTTTTTTGATGTTGGTGAGGGGCTCTTGATCTAGGGAATTGGATTTGTGCTCCAGTTTCTCGAATTAAGCCTGAATACCTTCCACATCTCCCCCACAGGCGCTGCATAGTCTACTGGTTTTGCGCTTCCCCTTGATTATAATAATCTGTCCTCGCTGGGAATCGAACGCGGACACTCGCCGTGTGAAGCGAGAACTTTAGCCACAAGGCCAAGTACACTTTCCACACTGTAGCAGCGCTGTATGACCCTTACGGTTTTACCGCTTGGTTATGATAATAATAACATACATAGTATAAAATATCCACCATGATATTCGCCTCCCAAAAAGGTCAGACAAGGTGACTTAAACACTCCGACCTTCACCAGTAGAACCCTTACAATGAGCTTTAAATCCTTTTCACATTGTGATCTTCAAGAGAGGTTCCCTCACCCGGGAACCTCTCTTGATGGGGTTTCAAGTCTATCTACTACACGAGGGTCATCAAAGCTGCATTGTCATCTGTACACTACTAGACAAGAATATTAGAAAAAAAAATACCACAGATGGGGATAGAACCCGCGATCAGAGAGACATGATGACGGCTTTGAGGGGACCTGAGCTAGAGCTAGTCACGGCCATGCTGGTGGGAGATTAGTCTGTAAAAACTTGCATCTGTGGTGTATAAATACACCTAGTTGGACGAATCTTGTAGCTAGCCGGCCCAGTGGCTAGAGTGTCGGTCTGGAGTTTTGCGACTCTCTGACCGCAGGTTCTATCCCCACCCATGGTATTACCTGGAGTTTACCTGGAGAGAGTTCTGGGGGTCAACGCCCCCGCGGCCCGGTCTGAGACCAGGCCTCCTGGTGGATCAGAGCCTGATCAACCAGGCTGTTGCTGCTGGCTGCACGCAAACCAACGTACAAGCCACAGCCCGGCTGGTCAGGAACCGACTTTAGGTGCTTGTCCAGTGCCAGCTTGAAGACTGCCAGGGGTCTGTTGGTAATCCCCCTTATGTGTGCTGGGAGGCAGTTGAACAGTCTCGGGCCCCTGACACTTATTGTATGGTCTCTTAACGTGCTAGTGACACCCCTGCTTTTCATTGGGGGGATGGTGCATCGTCTGCCAAGTCTTTTGCTTTCGTAGTGAGTGATTTTCGTGTGCAAGTTCGGTACTAGTCCCTCTAGGATTTTCCAGGTGTATATAATCATGTATCTCTCCCTCCTGCGTATGCTTTGTTTGCAATCGTGTCATTACGATTTCGCGAGGCAAAAATATTTTAATACCTAAAATAGGGATTAAAGTCAACACTCATTATATATAAGCTGAGACACACTCACCTCTGGGTGTCGATTGAGTAGAATACAAACTGTGGTTCACGGATCACTGACTACCTATCTACATCACAAAAACTCAGGTGTTGTTGGGTGGCTGTGAGGTGTAGTCTCGTCCATATATGCCTTCCTGTTAACCTTTTATTTTTATACTTCCTTGATGATGTGAGAAGTCACGAATGCGCTTGGAATTTCACTATTATTTCAGTTGTTGTTCTGCATATTGTGATACTGATATATACATTTAATATTGTTTTTATTGTAACTGGCCCGGTGGCCTGGTGGCTAAAGCTCCCGCTTCACACACGGAGGGCCCGGGTTCGATTCCCGGCGGGTGGAAACATTTCGACACGTTTCCTTACACCTGTTGTCCTGTTCACCTAGCAGCAAATAGGTACCTGGGTGTTAGTCGACTGGTGTGGGTCGCATCCTGGGGGACAAGATTAAGGACCCCAATGGAAATAAGTTAGACAGTCCTCGATGATGCACTGACTTTCTTGGGTTATCCTGGGTGGCTAACTCTCCAGGATTAAAAATCCGAACGAAATCTAATCTTAGCTAATATTAATGTAATACATTGACTCCAGCGGATAATAAATCACTCAACTTGACTTTATTGGGTTATATAGGGTTAATTTATACACAAATTACTGAAGATTGAGACACTTATGCAACATATGGGAATCTTTATTCAGGAAACGTTTCGCCACACAGTGGCTTCATCAGTCCAATACAAAGAGGAAGGCGTAAGGAGAAGAGGAGTATGAGGTAATCAGTCCCTCAACCTGGAGTCTACGGCCCTATGCAGTACATTCTACAAGATTGATGGACTGAACACATCGACTCCAGGCTGAGGGACTGATTACCTCATACTCCTCTTCTCCTTACGCCTTCCTCATTGTATCGGACTGATGAAGCCACTGTGTGGCGAAACGTTTCCTGAATAAAGATTCCCATATGTCGGTTTTTCAAACCATTCATCACACAAATTACTGTATAAAACAATTTTATTAAATGGGAATAAAAACTTAGGCGTTATTTACGTAAATATTAATTTTGTGAAATTAATTAGTTAACCATGAAAACGTTTTCTAAAATTACATAAAATAAAACGTGAAATTTTTAACGGTAACTAAATTAAATTTTGTAAGGCATGTATTTTGTTGAAACTAAAGTGAGTTTTCATTTAGGCTTTGGATATGTAACATATAATTTTAGGGGGGGATGGTCTTGTGGTGACACAGGTGTTATGGTAACCCATATGTTAAGTATTTATTATTATTATTAGTAGTAGTATAATCAAAAAACACCAAACCTAAATAGTATTTAAGATTTAAACCAGGATAAGCTAATAAAAATCAAAGAATGTAACTTATTTGGAGTCATCAAAGGAGTAACTTTAAAAGATCCAAATTACTGTATAGAAAAAGAATCGCTAAACCCATAATTATCATACAGTTTGTTAAGTGGGAGACAAAAATTTCATCCTAGGAAGGGGAGGATACCTCCAATACCTTGAATGGAAAGCTTTTCACTAAACAATTGAGCATCAATTGTTTAGCCTGAGTGTAGGTTAAGTACAGGTGTTCTGGACAATTATTCTTAATATTCAAGAAATATCCAAATATTTCCGTCAAAATGATGTACTGTATTACTCAAAATCCTAACTTCGTGTCTCACCTTTACATATTGTAATTAGCTTATTATCACTAATTCATGTAGCCAAAAGTACACTGGGTACCAGCTCCTGGGCTCATTATGTACAATATAACCTTCCAACTACTGAATCAATCATTCAGCTCACAATGTGTACCTGCTCACTCCTTGAAATTCAGATTCTTTTAAGAACATAAGAAAGGAGGAACACTGCAGCAGGCCTGTTGGCCCATACTAGGCAGGTCCTTTACAATTCATCCTACTAACAAAACATTTGATCAACCCAATTTTAAATGCTACCTAAGAAATAAGCTCTGATATGAAAGTCCCTCTCAAATCCAACCCCTCCCACTCATGTACTTATCCAATCTAAATTTGAAACTACCCAAAGTCCCAGCCTCAATAACCCAACTAGGTAGACTGTTCCACTCATCAACTACCCTATTTCCAAACCAATACTTTCCTGTGTCCTTTCTAAATCTAAACTTATCCAATTTAAATCCATTACTGCGGGTTCTCTCTTGGAGAGATATCCTCAAGACCTTATTAATATCCCCTTTATTAATACCTATCTTCCACTTATACACTTTGATCAGGTCTCCCCTCATTCTTCGTCTAGCAAGTGAATGTAACTTAAGAGTCTTCAATCTTTCTTCATAAGGAAGATTTCTAATGCTATGTATTAATTTAGTCATCCTACGCTGAATGTTTTCTAACGAATTTATGTCCATTCTGTAATATGGAGACCAGAATTGAGCTGCATAATCTAGGTGAGGCCTTACTAATGATGTATAAAGCTGTAGTATGACCTCTGGACTTCTGTTGCTTACACTTCTTGATATAAATCCCAGTAATCTATTTGCCTTACTATGTACACTTAGGCATTGCTGTCTTGGTTTAAGGTTGCTGCTCACCATAACCCCCAAGTCCTTTTTGCAATCTGTATGGCTAAGTTCTACATCATTTAACTTATAAGTACTAGGGTTATGGACACTCCCGAGCTTCAGAACCTTGCATTTATCTACATTGAACTGCATCTGCCACTTTTCTGGCCAAGAATATAGTTTGTTTAAATCCTCCTGAAGTTCCCTAACGTCTACGTTTGAATCAATTATCCTACCTATCTTTGTGTCATCGGCGAATTTGCTCATATCACTAGTAATTCCCTCATCAAGGTCATTGATATATATTATAAACAACAACGGGCCCAAGACTGATCCCTGTGGAACGCCACTTGTTACAGATCCCCACTCGGATTTAACCCCATTTATGGACACTCTCTGCTTCCTGTCTGTGAGCCATGACTCGACCCACGAGAGCACTTTTCCCCCAATGCCATGAGCTGCCACTTTCTTTAACAGTCTTTGGTATTTATATACTCCCGTACCTTCCACCCCAGGTAGATCTGTGTGTGACTTGAAAAAGCCCACTGTGTGGGTGAAACGTTGTCAATAAAGGATCACATTATACTGCATATGTGTTTATATTTCCACTGTGTCAGTATTTGATACCATTTATTTCCAACAGTCTTTGGTGCGGAACTCTATCAAAAGCCTTACTAAAATCTAAGTAAATAATATCAAACTCTTTATCGTGGTCAACAGCCTCAAAAGCTTTACTGAAGAAAGTTAATAAATTAGTTAGACAAGACCGGCCTCTTGTGAATCCATGCTGAGTATCATTAATCAAGCTATGCTTATCGTGATGGCTTCTTATAATCTGAGCTATAATTGACTCTAGTAATTTGCCTACAATTGAGGTCAGGCTTATTGGGCGGTAATTTGACGGTAACGACTTGTCCCCTGTTTTAAAAATAGGAATTACATTAGCCATCTTCCACATATCAGACACTACACCTGTTTGAAGAGATAAATTAAAAATATTAGTTAATGGTTCACAGAGTTCCATTTTGCATTCCTTAAGAACCCTTGAAAAAACCTCATCAGGACCCGGCGACTTATTTTGCTTCAGTCTGTCTATCTGCTTCACAACCATTTCACTAGTGATAGTGATGTTACATAATTTATCTTCTTCTAGCCCACTATAAAAATTAATTACTGGAATATTGTTAGTGTCTTCCTGTGTAAAAACCGAGAGAAAATAATTATTTAAAATCGAGCACATTTCATTCTCTTTGCCAGGAAGATGCCCATAGTTATTTTTAAGGGGACCTATCTTATCTCTAACTTTTTGGGTTAGTTTTAGAATCCCTAGCAACTTTAATTTCATAGTCCCTTTTAGCTTTTCTTATCCCCTTTTTAATGTCCCTCTTAATGTCAATACAGTGGACCCCCGCATAACGATTACCTCCAAATGCGACCAATTATGTAAGTGTATTTATGTAAGTGCGTTTGTACGTGTATGTTTGGGGGTCTGAAAGGAATAATCTACTTCACAATATTCCTTATGGGAATAAATTCAGTCAGTACTGGCACCTGAACATACTTATGGAGTGAAAAAATATCGTTAACCGGGGGTCCACTGTATACTGATTCATAAGATGACCCTCACCTCTTTTGATATGCCTATAAATTCCTTTCTTATGTCCTAGTAGATATTTGAGCCTATTATTCATCCATTTTGGGTCATTTCTATTTGATCTAATTTCTTTATATGGGGTAAACGTTCTTTGAGCAGCATGTATAGTGTTCAGAAAACTGTCATATTGATAGCTCTCTTCGTTACCCCAGTCAACAGATGATAAGTGTTCTCTAAGCCCATCATAATCTGCTGAGCAAAAATCTGGGACTGTTACTGAGTTATCACTACTATCATACTTCCATTCAATGCTAAATGTAATTGATTTGTGGTCGCTAGCACCCAGTTCCTCTGAAATTTCTAAATTATTAATAAGGGATTCATTGTTTGCCAGAACTAAGTCAAGCAGGTTATTTCCCCTTGTAGGTTCTGTCACAAACTGCTTCAAAAAACAATCCTGAACTACTTCTAAGAAGTCGTATGATTCTAAATACCAAGTCAAGAAATTCAAATCAATATGACTAAAGTTAAAGTCTCCTAGAATTACTACATTATCGTGCCTTGTGGCCTTAACAATTTCCTCCCATAGTAGTTTCCCTTGGTCCCTATCTAAGTTTGGGGGACGGTATATCACTCCTAAAATCAGTTTTTCATGCCCCTCTGAAAATTCTATCCAAACAGACTCTGTATGTGTTATTTCAGACTTAATACCCGTTTTTATGCAACAGTTCAAGCAATCTCGGACATACAATGCCACCCCACCCCCCTTCCCGATACTTCTATCTACTTGGAACAATTTAAAACCCTGAATGTGACATTCCGCAAGCATGTCCCGACTTTTTGAATTAAACCACATCTCAGTTAAGGCAAATACATCAATGTTACCTGCACTAGCAACTAATCTCAACTCGTCCATCTTATTCCTAGCACTACGGCTATTAGCATAATAAACATTGAAAGACTCTCCTTTCTCTTTACCCTTCCTGCTCATTTCTGTTTTTCTACTAAACCTATTACTGCCCTTATCACCCAGTGTCACTGGCTTTTCAATATTTACCTTGTTCTGCTTTTTACTAGTTCCCCTAGAACTCATAATATTACTACACTGGGACTTCACTGTTTTCCTGCCAAAACCCATACCACTAACTATTCCTAGTTTAAAGTCCTAACAGCTCCCTCCACTGCAGTTGCCAGTGCTCCCACCCCAGACCTAGATAAGTGAACCCCATCCCTGGCATACATGTCATTTCTGCCATAGAAGAGGTCCCAGTTGTCAATGAATGTTACCGCATTTTCCTTACAGTATTTGTCCAGCCAGCAATTGACACCAATTGCCCTGGACAACCATTCATTTCCAACTCCTCTCCTTGGCAAAATACCACATATGACAGGGTTCCCACCCTTCCTCCTAATTATTTCTATTGCTGACCTATACCTGCTAATCAGGTCTTCACTCCTACGTCTGCCAACATCGTTGCCTCCAGCACTGAGACAGATAGTAGGATTGCTCCCATTACCTCTCATGATGTCATCCAGACTCCTAACAATATCCTCCATCCCAGCCCCAGGAAAGCAAACCCTCTGTCTCCTACTCCTGTCCTTCAAGCAGAATGCCCTATCCATATACCTAACTTGGCTATCCCCAACAACAACAATATTCTTACCTTCCTTGATGTCGTTCATCGTGACGTTCCCAGTAGTCGACTCACATTCGTCGGGTAGCACTGAGAATGTATTAGATGTTTCCACAACAGTTTCCACGGCAGTCTCTTTCTTCTTCATCGTTTCTACCTTTCCATTCGTCTTCTTGATCGTCAACTTTGTTCCCTGCTGTCCAGCCACTGACCAGTTTCCTTTCTTGACCTGAGGACTCAAAACAGGAGGACTACTATGAATCTTCTTGTTTTCCTTGGCCAGTCGCCGAATCTCCATCTTCGCCATCCTCAATTCTTCCTTAAGCTGTCGGTAAAGTTGCTCGATGGAGGGCATCTTGCTTCAATTCGTAGAGAGTGCGCAAACAGGTCTTCACAGAGCTAAGTACACGTCACCACTGAGCTAAGTACATGTCACCACTGAGCTAAGTACACGTCACCACTGAGCTAAGTATACGTCACCACCGAGCTAAGTACACGTCACCACTGAGCTAAGTACACGTCACCACAGCTAAGTACACGTCACCACTGTATATACCTTGAAAACCTTTTGAGGATAGCAATATGACTGACAGCAACAAATTCTCCTCTCAAAGAATAAGCAATATACAGAACATCCTAGCAAGCAAGATTCTGAGACAGTTCAAAATGCACCTGGAAAATGTCATCAGAAATAATGGGAATGAAAGCACCTAAAGTCGGTACCTGACCAGCTGGGCTGTGGCTCGTACGTTGGTTTGCGTGCAGCCAGCAGTAACAGCCTGGTTGATCAGGTTCTGATCCATCAGGAGGCCTGGTCACAGACCGGCCCGCAGGGGCGTTGACCCCCAGAACTCTCTCCAGGTAAACTCCAGGTAAACTGAATAACTAATGGATTTTGTGTGCTTCTCCTGGCCTCTAAGAGATTGCAGTTGTCAAATAAATATTTTATGATCAGAGTTTTAGAAACTTCTAATTTTTCAAGGAATTACAATGAACAGGACATTCAGATTTCTCAGCATATCTTAGGCTAGAAAATAATGCCAACCTAACCTAACTTATTGTATACAATACAGTGGACCCCCGCATAACGATCACCTCCAAATGCGACCAATTATGTAAGTGTATTTATGTAAGTGCGTTTGTACGTGTATGTTTGGGGGTCTGAAATGGACTAATCTACTTCACAATATTCCTTATGGGAACAAATTCGGTCAGTACTGGCACCTGAACATACTTCTGGAGTGAAAAAATATCGTTAACCGGGGGTCCACTGTATTACCCAGTGAATTATCACTAACATGAAAAGGCACTAAACCCAAGAAGGTACTGTGGTACCTGGGGAATGGAATGCTTGATCCGAGAAAGGGAAAATTTGCCTAGACGAGGTTTGATTAGGATGATTGATGTATGGACCCACCTAACATGATAACAGCAACATTAATGAGGAGTAAGACACACACAACACTGGCAATCTTTACTGACCAAATGGTTCACCAGTGTTGCAGCTTTGTCAGTCTAATACAGAGATAAATTCCACAGCTGGAGACATTTCCACCTCATGTACTTCATCTTCCACCAAAGCTGATGTCTCCAGGAGTGTAATTCACCACTGCATTCAACCGAAATGCCTAGCCATGCTAGGTGTTCTAGTGGTACACTCTGTAATTATTATTTTACTACATGTAAACCACACAATAACCAAATTCTGTAAACTCAGCATTGTAATCCTTATAGAGAATAAACTTTGAATTTGAATTTGATTAACAGGGGAGGATCTACTATAAAACTAATGAAGCTTAAGCTTCAGGGCCCCTAATCCTGGAGGGGCCCCAGAAGTGACTTTAGTCCACATTGCTTAAAATTTTGGGTCTAATGCATGAGAAGATGGTGTAAAAGGGCCCCCATAACAGTTGAAGCTTCAGGGCACCAAAAATGTAGGTCCGCCACTGTCAATGAAGCCTGCAGTCCTGGGAAAACCTTTCATCAATTAAGATACCTATCAGTGCACATATATCTTAACTCTTCAACTTGCTGGTACAGCGTCTCCTCATTTAGCGATATACTCGTGTACTGATGACTCGAACATATGACGAGCTCTCTGACCGGTATATATACCTAAATAATGTATATTAGAGCTGATTTCCTCTATTCTGTTTATTACAATATATAGTACACTGCTGAATAAACATTTAAAAATATACCAGAAATGTTATAAATGGTGCAAAGGTGACATTAAAATAATATCAAAGATGATTGACACAAACTCACTACCATTAATAACAAAAAAAAGGCACAATACCGTGACTGGAACGATACACAAATAACCTGCACATAAAAGAGAGAAGCTTACGACGACGTTTCGGTCCAACTTGGACCATTTACAAAGTCACATTTACAAAGTGTGCTCCTCACTTAGCAACGAATTCATTTACTGATGTGGTCTTAGGAACAGAATTCCATCGTGGAGTGTGGAGAGGCTGTATTGTATACCATTTACACTGACACTGCCCAAAATGCTCTGCATAACTATGGCTTTCTGCTTGCACAATTAAATGTCACCTATCTCATTTGTGCTTTATTATTATCTGTTTACAATAATGTTTTATCACTGATTACATCATTGCTTAGTTAATCTTAAGTTAATTTTAAGCCAGCCCGTAATGCTATGCATACAAGTGGCTTTGGCATACTGCTCTTACCTGTATTTTTTTGTACCTCTGTATGTATGTTCAAATTATTAAATAAATAAATAAATAAATAAATAAATAAATAAAATAAAATCTCTAAATTAAAACCAAAATTTATTTTTTTTGCAAGGGTTACAATGTGTGTTTACATTTCATAATCTGATTGGTACAAATAAAGTCCCTATCATGCCAAGGCATTTTGGGCAGATTTAACCTAATAGGTAATACTCTGTATAAACATTGTATCATTCTGACACAAAATTAATATTATACTGATGCAATCTTGGAACAAGGGATGCCTTCCACAACTCTTTTTGTTAAAGTTTGTTTAGCATGACCTACTGCCACTAGTGTGACCTATTCACATGTGACCTCATCACCAAGCTCCTCCACCTCACCCTCCTATATAAAAACTTCTGCTGTATGCTAAGAGACTGATTATCTTGCACTGAGAGTGATGAACTGATTACAACAGACTACCTCTTCACGTTGTTGTAACCCAGGTATAATAATAATAATAATTTTTATTTCTACAAGAATATGTACAACGTGTACAGACCACAGCTGTCATTAATTACATACCATATAGAAAGCCCCTGGTTATGCAGAGAGTTTCGGGCAAATGAGGTTAATTTTGTTCCCAAGATGTGACCTACACCAGTCATCTAACACCCAGGTACTTACTTACTGCTAGGTAAACAGGGACAACAGGTGTAATGTGAATAACACCCAGGTACCTGCTTACTGTTACGTGAACAGGATCAACAGGTGTAAGATGACTACCGGTAGATGAACAGGGACAGCAACAAACCTGCCGTATCCTGCCGAAGCGGGATGACCCAAAAAGAAAAACAAAAGTTCTTTTTTTTTTAACTTTAGTAATGTATACAGGAGAAGGGGTTACTACCCCCTTGCTCCCGGCATTTTAGTCACCTCTGAAAACATGCATGGCTTTTAGAGGAAGAGTTTTCTTCCACTTCCCCATAGAGAAAAACCCCAACACATGCATTACATTTAACCTAGAGCAATTCATTGTTGCTCTGTTCTTTAACTCAGTGATGACCACCAAGCCAGACATGTTGCAGCTCTGGTCAAGGCTATCAATACCCCATCTATGAAGTAAATAGCAGCAATCTGGAGTGACTTAAGTGTGTGAGTATAGTAAAAAACAGACTTATCAGATGCCTCCTGCACCCTACACTATGTCTACACAAACACTAGAAAGGCACAATACCGTTACTGGAACAATGAACAAATAACCTACACTTAGGTGACTGAAACTTGTGAGGATGTTTCAGTCCAAGTTAGACCATTGTCTAACCAGAATAGCAACTGGTTAATGGTCCAATTTGGACCATTAATCATTAACTAGTTGGACCAGTTTCACTCTTCTAAGTGCGGGTTATTTGTGTATGTCCACATGAGAAAGTTTATCAACTTTTATACACAATACTTCTCAATCAAGTTTTATGAAGAAATGTTTAAAATAGTACTGGCATACAATCTCAGTTTTCTAAGAAACTATTCACTATTTATTCAAATCAAACAAAGGATGAAGAGCAGTTATATCTGGGAGCATCATCCCTGCGGCTTACAGTCACACCAGGTCTCTTCGACTGAAAAGAGAATATTATAGTACAGGAGGCCCCCGTTTTACAGCATTTTCTTTTATAGCGTTTCACTAATGCAGTGATTTTCAATAATACCCATTCTTCGTTTATTCAGACTTCCGACAATAAACATATTCACTATTCACTATAATTATGAAAATATTTTAAGGTAAGTAGTGTGTGTACTGTATATGAATTTTGCTCACTAAATATTTTTGTCCTTTGCTTATAGTGAGTGGTGAATATATTTATTGTAGGAAGTGTGAATTAACAAAATACAGTGGACCCCCGGTTTATGATATTTTTTCATTCCAGAAGTATGTTCAGGTGCCAGTACTGACCGAATTTGTTCCCATAAGGAATATTGTGAATTAGATTAGTCCATTTCAGACCCCCAAACATACACGTACAAACGCACTTACATAAATACACTTACATAATTGGTCGCATTGGGAGGTGATCGTTAAGCAGGGGTCCACTGTACTGTAAAGTGAGGCCCTCCTGTACTAGTTACTTATCACACAAACTTAAGAAGAATCTATAACTGTGCCTTGTAACCATTTGCTGCATTATCAATGTAATTGTTGAGAGTGGCCCAAGCTTTTTCAACTTGCTGTTGAGTATAGTCTCCGGACCACTGTGTACAGAACACAACATTGGCACGAGCAACACGATCTGCGTTGGACATCTGACTATCAATTCTTCGTTCTGCTTCTTCCTGTGACTTCCCGTCGCGTTCTACAATGCGCTGTATTGCTTCTTGTCGTTTGATAATGCACACCCAAACCTACAATAAACAAATTCCCTAAATAAATTGCTATATGTACAGTAATTTAAAATTAAATTTATAAATCAAATTAGGACATAAAATTAGATTTGTGCATAGAGTAAGATGTGATATAAAATACTGGCAAATGAAATATAAGACATGAACACAATATCTGGATATATACAATGGAGCCTCAGTACTTGAACAATTAAGTATTTGAACGCTTTGTTCGGTAAACAAATTGCTCGGCAGTTGACTGTTTGCTCGGCACTCGACCAAACAAACATGACCTGAACTTTGCTGTAAACTATTTCCTGTTTCTTTGTATTTTTTGGTGTTTTTTATATTATTTGTATAAATAAGTCACCATGGGACCTAAGAGGGTTAGTGATAACAGCCGACCAAAAAGAAAATTGGTTAGCAAAAATTTGTTCTGTATTTGAAGAGACTGGCACTTGAACAGCCTTCTGGAATCTAGTAAGTTCGAGTGGTGAGGTTCCACTGTATAAATTTTTTTTCCAGTGAACTGGCCATATTTCACCGAGGCAGGTAACCTAAATAGAAAAACATGAGTTTTTTTTAAATTTAGTAATTTATACAGGAGAAGGGGTTACTAGCCCCTTGTTCCCAGCATTTTCGTTGGTAGACAGCAACCACCCAGGGAGGTACTACCGTCCTGTGGTAGTAGGTTGGTAGACAGCAACCACCCAGGGAGGTACTACCGTCCTGTGGTAGTAGGATGGTAGACAACAACCACCCAGGGAGGTACTACCATCCTGTGGTAGTAGGTTGGTAGACAACAACCACCCAGGGAGGTACTACCGTCCTGTGGTAGTAGGATGGTAGACAACAACCACCCAGGGAGGTACTACCATCCTGTGGTAGTAGGTTGGTAGACAACAACCACCCAGGGAGGTACTACCGTCCTGTGGTAGTAGGTTGGTAGACAACAACCACCCAGGGAGGTACTACCGTCCTGCCAAGTGAGTGTAAAACGAAAGCCTGTAATTGTTTTACATGATGGTAGTATTGCTGGTGTCCATTTTTCTGTCTCATAAACATGCAAGGTTTCAGGTACGCCTTGCTACTTCTAGGTCACACTACACATACATGTACAAGCATATATATACACACCCCTCTGGGTTTTCTTCTATTTTCTTTCTAGTTCTTGTTCTTGTCTATTTCCTCCTATCTCCATGGGGAAGTGGAACAGAATTCTTCCTCCATAAGCCATGCGTGTTGTAAAAGGTGACTAAAATGCCGGGAGCAAGGGGCTAGTAACCCCTTCTCCTGTATATATTACTAAATGTAAAAGGAGAAACTTTCGTTTTTCCTTTTGGGCCACCCCGCCTCAGTGGGATACGGCTGGTGCGTTGAAAGAAAGAAAGACATTTTTTTAACGAGCTGGCTGTCTCCCATAAAGGTAGGGTGACCCAAAAAAGAAATACTTTCACCATCATTCATACTATCACTGTCTTGCCAGTGGAGTGCAGATACAACAGTTTAGATGTCCCTCCTAACAGCAAATATCCCAAATCCCTCCTTTAGACTGCAGGAACCGTACTTGCCACCTCCAGGATTCAAATCCAGCTAACCAGTTTCCTTGAATCCCTTCACAAAATGTTACCTTGCTTGCACTCCAACAGCTTGTCAGCTCCCCAAAACCATTTGCCTCCATTCATTCGTGTCTAACATACATATATGAATAACTAAAGTGTAATGAACACTTACTGCTCAATAATAACCCACATGAGGACAGAAACTCAGGAGATTAATTGATCTGTATATTTTGACCCTCTTCTGGGATCCTAATCTGCCAAAGAGGGTCCCAGAAGTGGATCGAAATATACAGATCAATAAATCTCCTGAGTTTCTGTTTCCATGTGGGTTATTACTGAGCAACATACACACTTTTTTTAACTAACACATTGGCCGTTTCCCACCGAGGAATGGCGACCCAAAAAAGAAGAAACGCTTTCATTATCATTCACTCCATCACTGTCTTGCCAGAGGCATGCCTTCACTACAGTTAAAAAACCGCAGCATATCTATGTCCATATCTATTTATTTGATAAAAACTGTGAGAAAGACATATTAACAATATCATGGAGTGTAATGGTTTACCTGGTGACAAAACTCTTCCCATTCAGCATCAAGGAGCACTGCAGCATCCAGGATAATCACTCTGAATCCTTCAGCTGCCAAATCATTGATGCATTTCTTTGCTAAAAGTCCTATTTCTGGCCAAACAATGTTATTTAATGTCTGCAGAGCTTCCCTTTCAGCAAATACCTTAGTACCTAAGACCTTACGATTAATTTCACCATCAATATCGACAATATCAGAGCCAAAGGTTTCAATAAGTTTGATATAACAATTTGTGTCTTTCTTATAAGCTTTGTGGCCTAGTATATCACAGTCAACTACCCCAGCACCCAGCTTTGCAAATCGTTTTGCAACACTTGATTTGCCACTTGCAGAACCACCTGTCAGGCCAATAATGTGTGGATGGCTTGCAATATTAGGGTTGGGGATGATGGGTTTAAGAACGGTTCCAAGAAGTCTCATTCTTTGGGAACTTGCACTGACTTTCATCTCCTCTTCTTCATATTCTCGAAGCTGGTCATTTACCAAGCCAATCACATAGCCATCTAGAAGCTTAAGACCTGCTTCTCTACGTGCTTCATTGATGCTTATTATGCCCCTTTTGGTTTCTTCACTCACTACAATCATATCCATATTAGGATCCCATCTTGTGGGCCCCATTGGATCTGTGATTTGTACAATATTATAACTAACAGTGGGATCTATGTCGACGGCAAGTTCTCTTACATTACTAATTCTCTTGTCACAAGGTTCAATGAGCTCAGCAAGCGTTTTGTTTTTCAGGAGTGGTCCATCTGCTACACCACATGTTAGTCGATCTCTACACCTCAACAGTGCTTCAGATAAAAGGATTTTGTGCCCACCATGAATGCAATCAAAGGTTCCTCCTATAACAACGCTGGAGTAAATTTGATTTGCTTTTTCGTTAGTTGGATCTTGTGGAATCTGCACTTCCTCATCATTTTGACATGTCTGATCGAATAAGAAAACTTGACTTCTACTGTCTGTTAAAAAGAAGTTGTACCTCTTTTCCAAATCGACCAACTCGTGGCCACTTCTTGCTTGATCAAACATTACTAAATCGACTCTGAAGTGCGTTTTGCAAGGAACTTCTGAATAGCCCTTGAATCCTGCCATGAGGATTCTTACGTCCAAACCTTGACACTGTGATGGAGAACTAGAGTATATATTAGTGATAATGTGGCTGTAGAGGGCAAGGCACTGCTTCATCTCTGGCAGTCTGCTCTTTGCCAAAGGATCAAGATGAATGTAGAGCGTCTTGGTAACATGCTGAGATGCTGCCTTCAGTACCTGCAAGAGAAGTAAATCATTACAAATGGAATCAGAAAAATACATTTGCCATACAAGTTAGGCTTTGAAGAATAAAAGTTACAGTACCATGGATTGAACACTTTTTCATCATCCCATACTATAAAGAGGAAATTTTATACAACAATCTGATCCATCAAAGACCATTATCAATTCACAACCAGGTAAAAAATGGGGAGAAAAATCTGTTTGTCACTCAGTTGTGACTTGATAATGATCCACGATGGACTGCAATGATACCTCAAGATTCTTCCCAAAGTATTTGTAACAAGGGACAGCAAGGCCAGTGTAATAAGTGAGAATAAGATAAAAAATGTGAAGTATCAGTAACATCAATAAAACTCAGATCAGTGTTGCAGCGTGCTTTATCATGCCTGCTTGACTACCATATATGTACATAACAACAAAGTACATACGAATTTGTTTTTAAATTTCATCATTGAAAAAATTAATAGGAATTAGATATGGAATACGACCTCTCCTCACTTAGCGACGTGCTCGTTTACTGATGCCTCAGACTTACGACGGGCTCTCAGTCCAGTATTTATACCTAAATAATGCATATTAGAGCTGATTTCTTCTATTATGTTTATTTCAAATATACAGTACATACACTACTGTATAAACATTTAAAAATATACCAGAAATGTTATAAATGGTGCAAAGGTGACATTAAAACAATATCAGAGATGGTTGACACAAATGCACTACCATTATAGTATGCTCCTCATTTAGCGACGAATTTGTTTAATGACGTGGTCTTAGGAACGGAACTCCATCATTAACCCTTAAACTGTCCAAACAGATCTACGTTCACATGCATAGTGCTCCAAAAGTAGATCTATGTTTTTTTACCTATTCTCAAATATAACAAAAAAAAACGTAGATCAAAGTTTTTTTTACACGTTTTCAAATGTAAAAAAAACAATAAGAAGATCTACGTTTTTTTACATACTTTCAAATGTTGAAAAAACGTAGATCTACGTTTGGACAGTTTAAGGGTTAAATGAGGAGAGGCTGTATTATTGTGTTGATCCCTGGCCCGTCATAAGACAAGCTTCTATGAGAATAATATATAAGTTTATTTAGGATCACGTACCCATAAGTATAATTATCATACCTAGTTTAACATGTGTAAATTACCAAGGATTACCCCAATAGCTTAATGTATTTCTCGCTTAGCAAGCCCTGTCTCCAGTCCCAGTCTCAGCCATTACGCAGATGTTGACTGTACACATACTAAAATTAAAATAACATTTAAAAAACATAAAAAACTAATTAAAAGTATTAGTTATTAGCAGTGGTGGCTCGTTCATAGGAGCTGCAGAACTGCAGTCCCCCCAGATGTATGACTTCATCAGCCTTACGCTAAAATAATTTGCAACTGACAAATATATTACAGGAAAAATGTATTATATGTTGTTTTCAATGTACAGTGGAACCTCGGCTTATGAACGCCCCACCATACGAATTTTTCGTGATACGAACAGTCGTTGGGTCGATTTTTTGCTTCAGAATACGAATGAAATTTCAGGATGTGAACTTCCCCCTCAAGGGAGGTTCCTTATATAAATAAATAGATAAAATATACTATATTTCTTTGCAAAGGTTACAATGTGTGTTTACATATAATATGATTGGAGCAACGAAAGCCGAGACATTTCAGGCAGAAATGCCTATTTAAGACAACTTAAGTCTAGACAGGTGAAAAGTATACTAGTAGCGGTTACCAATATTTTGCTGATGGTGGCACCAACTACTGGCAGCCTTTTGAAGTCTCTCCTTACTGTTATTATTATTATTACAATTATACTGTATTATTATTATTATTATTGTTATAATAATAAAGTGGACCCCCGGTTAACGATATTTTTTCACTCCAGAAGTATGTTCAGGTGCCAGTACTGACCAAATTTGTTCCCATAAGAAATATTGTGAAGTAGATTAGTCCATTTCAGACCCCCAAACATACACATACAAACGCACTTACTTAAATACACTTACATAATTGGTCGCATTCGGAGGTAATCGTTATGCAGGGGTCCACTGTAATTATTATTATGTTTATTATTAGTAGTAGTAGTACTTACATATGTGGTGAGGGGCTCTTGATCTAGGGAACTGGATCTGTGCTCCAGGTCCCTAAATTAATAATAATAATAATAATAATAATAATAATAATAATAATAATAATAATGCTATTATTATTATTATTATAATTTATTATTATTATTATATGTACATACTAATAATAATGATAATACATAATAATAATAATACTAATATAACACTATATAATAATAATAAAATAATAATATATAATATAATAATACATAATAGTACAACAATAATTATAATAATAATAATAGTACATTTATGTACGTACTGCACATAATTTAGTTTAACAAACCACCACCAGATAGCAGTGTTAATCAAAACAATGTTGGCCAGTGTACATGTGCTTATGGAGCTGCCCTCGTGGTGCTAGGAATTCTCGTCATTTCCTTACGTTTCGTGCGGTTAATTCACCAATTTTTTTTCCTCTAACCATGGGTCCTAAGAAAGCGAGTGCAAAGGAGAGTGCCGAGAAGAAAAAGTGGACGATCTGCGTGGAATTAAAGCAAGAAATTATTGATAAGCACAGACTAGGTACGAGGGTTAAGGACTTGGCGAGTGAGTACAAGCGTAGCCGCTCGACTATATGTACAATACTAAAGTAGAAGGAGTGTATAAAGGCTTTAGCGCCAGCAACGGGCGTTACAGTAATTTCTAAGCAGCGGACCTCTGTCAACGAAAAGATGGAAAAGCTGCCGTTGACATGGGAGAAAAAGCCAAAAAAGTCAGTGAATACGTAATGTGGTGAGAATAACATAAAAATTGTACACAGCGGTTCTTAAGAAAAGTGTGAACTCCTGACAGGATATGTCGCTCTGCATTTCTTCTCCAAGGTATGTAAATGTTGTATGTACACCAGATCTAATTCAGTTAGCCTCACAAACTCCGTTTTCTCTTATAATAACACCTCTGATGTTTTCATGGTGAGAATGCACGACCACAATACTCCTCCCTCCGCCGTCCATGTAATGACACATTTTATTCATTCTTGAGTGTATATCAGGTTTCTATGTTATTTATATTGTTGATTATGTCATATTAGATGAATTGTGGCAGATAAATAAGCCGTAGAGTTATTATTAGGGTTATTTTGTCATGCCTCCTGAGAGCAGGAATTCCGCTGGACCGAATTAATTGCATTTCAATTAATTTAAATGAGGAAAATTGACCAAGCATATGAACAAATCAGGATACGAACAAGTCCACAGAATGGATTAAATTCGTAACCTGAGGTTCCACCGTATTTATAAGCGAATTTTTTGTTGAAACGAGATAAAAAATGATTAAAAATAGAAGTTTGATGTGGTATGATAGTATAGGGATTACTGGCATTATGAGCCGCCACTGGTTATTAGTACATTTAAAACAATACAAACCTTAGGCAAACTTGGGACAATCTTCCGCACCGGCTGAGTTAAAATCAGCAGACCTGTCATGGACCCCATCTGAAATATTAAAAGAAAATTAGAAAGGCTAAAATACTATACAGTGCCCAATAGCTAACAATATAAAACTTTTATATAGACCAATTGGTTATTTTCAAAATTATTATTCCTATTGGCGTCGACCCCTGGAACCCTCTCCAGGTACATTCCAGCTATATATGGTACTGTAAATATAGGAGTGTAAAATATATAGCCAAAACACTTGTATTACATATGTTTTATTATATACAGTGTACCCCCGGTTAACAATATTTTTTCATTCCAGAAGTATGTTCAGGTGCCAGTACTGACCGAATTTGTTCCCATAAGGAATATTGTGAAGTAGATTAGTCCATTTCAGACCCCCAAACATACACGTACAAACGCACTTACATAAATACACTTACATAATTGGTCGCATTGGGAGATGATCGTTATGCGGAGGTCCACTGTATTTGAATTATATAACTGGACTGAGTTTTTGAGATTAAGGGAAATAAAGTTTTGCCATCAATAATGTTTTAACAATTAAAATCTAAACGTAAAACCTTAAATCTGGTATAAATATTTTCCCCCACCTTTATGTACCGCGTAGCGAAGTGGTAGCGAGTTTGTCTCACAACTGAAAGTACCCGGATTGAACCCCAGGCGAGGGAGGACGTGTTGGTGAGTCACCGAACGCTAGCTGCCGTTACTTAGCTGGAAAGAGATAACTGCGAGTTAATTGATTGTTGTGCACTGCATCTTAGGGTGGCCGTAGAGACGACCCCAACGGAAGTAAGCAAAGCAGACCCGAGTTAACCTGCGTTATTAACCTTCTGGTTTATTAATTTATGTACGGCCTTCGTCTTCTACAATAATGAAGATGATGAAGAACATGAATATGATGAACATGATAATGAAGAACATGATAATGAAGAACATAAAAATGAACATGAAGATCAAGAAGAGCATGAACATGATAAAGACCACAAAGATGAAGAACATGAAGGTGAATATGAACATGATAGCAAAAATAAAGATGAAAAGCATGAAGATAAATATGAACATGATAAAGAACAAAATGATGAAGAACATGAAGATGATGAAGAACATGAAGATGATGAAGAACATGAAGATGAACATGATAAAGAACATATAGATGAACATGAAGATGATAAACAAAAGGATCATGAACATCATGATGAACATGAAGACGAAGAAAGTGAAGATGATAAAGAACATGAATATGATGAACATGGAGATGAAGAACATGAAGATGAAGAACATGAGCATGAAGAATGTGAACATGATGAACATGAAGATGACGAAGAACACATTTTGTTATACAAGAAAATGAACATATTTTAACCTCATCTTCAATAACCATAACAATATTATTCATGGGTAAGCGACAAACCCGTACGAGTCGTACAGATCTTGAGGACAAATAAATCAAATTTGATCCCAAGGACAAGAAAACCAGCTCCAGTTCCTCGGATCCAGAACCTGGAGCTGGGGTCTCTCCTTGGATCAAACCTGATTACCTCTCACCCCCCCATGGACTGTATGATCCCCACACGGGTTTAGCGCTTCACACCGATGATTATTCTGATGTAGAACTTACAAGTAAAGATAAGATTGTTATTGTTGGGTATAAGGGTTGAGACGACTCGAGGAACTGTTGTTGTTGTTGGATTCTAGGGCCACCGCACCCGGCGCCGTATTGAACCCTCCTTCCTAAATAAGTGAATATACAAATAAGTAAGCAAATAAGTAAGTAAATAAGTAAATAAGTTAGTATATAAGTAAGTAAATACGTGAATATCATGTACTTGTAGAGATAAAGATTATTGTTATTGTTTGCAGTAGGACTGACAAGACGAGGTGTTGGTGCATAATAACTATCATCATCCAGCCAACACAGATGTACAAAGTACTTAAGTTTATTTAGGAACAAATAAACAATCTTTGGATGAGTTCCAATGTCTTATAAAGTAATATATGTGTAGATTACCCCGGGATAAACCAAATAGGCACACAAAGTTACTTATTTCCATTAGTGTCGTGGTGAAACTACAACATCTGCTGCCTCGGTATTTGACTTAAGAAGTCTACTGTGTGAGCGAAACGTGTCGTCAATATATCCAACTGTTGCACATGTGTCTTGATCATCAATTTGTCAGTATTTTCCACCATTTTCAGTATTCATTAGCACTGTAGTGCTGTTACTTACTGGTGGCTCGGTGGCCTGGTGGCTAAAAGCTCCCGCTTCACACACGGAGGGCCCGGGTTCGATTCCCGGCGGGTGGAAACATTCGACACGTTTCCTTACACCTGTTGTCCTGTTCACCTAGCAGCAAATAGGTACCTGGGTGTTAGTCGACTGGTGTGGGTCGCATCCTGGGGGACAAGATTAAGGACCCCAATGGAAATAAGTTAGACAGTCCTCGATGACGCACTGACTTTCTTGGGTTATCCTGGGTGGCTAACCCTCCGGGGTTAAAAATCCGAACGAAATCTTATCTTATCTTATCTTATCTTAACAATGAGGTCTTGTACCAGAATCAATTACGTACCTCTGAAATGTTGAAGTACAGTCCCTGGACCCATTATGTACCTCTGTAATGTTGAGGTACAGTCCCTAGACCCATTATGTACCTCTGTAATCGTCTAACTACCGCCCACAGGATGGGTATGGAGTGTATAATAAACATATTAAACTAATTAACACTACTGAAGTCTCCCAGCTCAGACTGACACTACTGAAGTCTCCCAGCTCAGACTGGCACTACTGAAGTCTTCCAGCTCAGACTGACACTACTGAAGTCTCCCAGCTCAGACTGGCACTACTGAAGTCTTCCAGCTCAGACTGACACTACTGAAGTCTCCCAGCTCAGACTGACACTACTGAAGTCTCCCAGCTCAGACTGACACTACTGAAGTCTCCCAGCTCAGACTGACACTACTGAAGTCTACCAGCTCAGACTGACACTACTGAAGTCTCCCAGCTCAGACTGACACTACTGAAGTCTCCCAGCTCAGACTGACACTACTGAAGTCTACCAGCTCAGACTGACACTACTGAAGTCTCCCAGCTCAGACTGGCACTACTGAAGTCTACCAGCTCAGACTGACACAACTGAAGTCTCCCAGCTCAGACTGACACTACTGAAGTCTCCCAGCTCAGACTGACACTACTGAAGTCTCCCAGCTCAGACTGACAATACTGAAGTCTACCAGCTCAGACTGACACTACTGAAGTCTCCCAGCTCAGACTGACACTACTGAAGTCTCCCAGCTCAGACTGACACTACTGAAGTCTACCAGCTCAGACTGACACTACTGAAGTCTCCCAGCTCAGACTGGCACTACTGAAGTCTACCAGCTCAGACTGACACTACTGAAGTCTCCCAGCTCAGACTGACACTACTGAAGTCTACCAGCTCAGACTGACACTACTGAAGTCTCCCAGCTCAGACTGACACTACTGAAGTCTCCCAGCTCAGACTGACACTACTGAAGTCTCCCAGCTCAGACTGACACTACTGAAGTCTACCAGCTCAGACTGACACTACTGAAGTCTCCCAGCTCAGACTGACACTACTGAAGTCTCCCAGCTCAGACTGACACTACTGAAGTCTACCAGCTCAGACTGACACTACTGAAGTCTCCCAGCTCAGACTGACACTACTGAAGTCTACCAGCTCAGACTGGCACTACTGAAGTCTCCCAGCTCAGACTGACACTACTGAAGTCTACCAGCTCAGACTGACACTACTGAAGTCTCCCAGCTCAGACTGACACTACTGAAGTCTCCCAGCTCAGACTGACACTACTGAAGTCTCCCAGCTCAGACTGACACTACTGCTCAGACTGACACTACTGAAGTCTACCAGCTCAGACTGACACTACTGAAGTCTCCCAGCTCAGACTGACACTACTGAAGTCTCCCAGCTCAGACTGACACTACTGAAGTCTCCCAGCTCAGACTGACACTACTGAAGTCTCCCAGCTCAGACTGACACTACTGAAGTCTCCCAGCTCAGACTGACACTACTGAAGTCTACCACTCAGACTGACACTACTGAAGTCTCCCAGCTCAGACTGACTGACACTACTGAAGTCTACCAGCTCAGACTGACACTACTGAAGTCTACCAGCTCAGACTGACACTACTGAAGTCTCCCAGCTCAGGCTGACACTACTGAAGTCTCCCAGCTCAGACACACTACTGAAGTCTCCCAGCTCAGACTGACACTACTGAAGTCTCCCAGCTCAGGCTGACACTACTGAAGTCTACCAGCTCAGACTGACACTACTGAAGTCTCCCAGCTCAGACTGACACTACTGAAGTCTCCCAGCTCAGACTGACACTACTGAAGTCTACCAGCTCAGACTGACACAACTGAAGTCTCCCAGCTCAGACTGACACACTGAACTGAAGTCTCTACCAGCTCAGACTGACACTACTGAAGTCTCCCAGCTCAGAGTCTACCAGCTCAGACTGACACAACTGAAGTCTCCCAGCTCAGACTGACACTACTGAAGTCTCCCAGCTCAGACTGACACTACTGAAGTCTCCCAGCTCAGACTGACACTACTGAAGTCTACCAGCTCAGACTGACACTACTGAAGTCTCCCAGCTCAGACTGACACTACTGAAGTCTCCCAGCTCGGACTGACACTACCAGCTCAGACTGACACTACTGAAGTCTCCCAGCTCAGACTGACACTACTGAAGTCTCCCAGCTCAGACTGACACTACTGAAGTCTCCCAGCTCAGACTGACACTACTGAAGTCTCCCAGCTCAGACTGACACTACTGAAGTCTACCAGCTCAGACTGACACAACTGAAGTCTCCCAGCTCAGACTGACACTACTGAAGTCTCCCAGCTCAGACTGACACTACTGAAGTCTCCCAGCTCAGACTGACACTACTGAAGTCTCCCAGCTCAGACTGACACTACTGAAGTCTCCCAGCTCAGACTGACACTACTGAAGTCTCCCAGCTCAGACTGACACTACTGAAGTCTACCAGCTCAGACTAACACTACTGAAGTCTCCCAGCTCAGACTGACACTACTGAAGTCTCCCAGCTCAGACTGACACTACTGAAGTCTCCCAGCTCAGACTGACACTACTGAAGTCTCCCAGCTCAGACTGACACTACTGAAGTCTCCCAGCTCAGACTGACACTACTGAAGTCTCCCAGCTCAGACTGACACTACTGAAGTCTCCCAGCTCAGACTGACACTACTGAAGTCTCCCAGCTCAGACTGACACTACTGAAGTCTCCCAGCTCAGACTGACACTACTGAAGTCTCCCAGCTCAGACTGACACTACTGAAGTCTCCCAGCTCAGACTGACACTACTGAAGTCTCCCAGCTCAGACTGACACTACTGAAGTCTCCCAGCTCAGACTGACACTACTGAAGTCTCCCAGCTCAGACTGACACTACTGAAGTCTCCCAGCTCAGACTGACACTACTGAAGTCTCCCAGCTCAGACTGACACTACTGAAGTCTCCCAGCTCAGACTGACACTACTGAAGTCTCCCAGCTCAGACTGACACTACTGAAGTCTCCCAGCTCAGACTGACACAACTGAAGTCTCCCAGCTCAGACTGACACTACTGAAGTCTCCCAGCTCAGACTGACACTACTGAAGTCTCCCAGCTCAGACTGACACAACTGAAGTCTCCCAGCTCAGACTGACACAACTGAAGTCTCCCAGCTCAGACTGACACTACTGAAGTCTCCCAGCTCAGACTGACACTACTGAAGTCTCCCAGCTCAGACTGACACAACTGAAGTCTCCCAGCTCAGACTGACACTACTGAAGTCTCCCAGCTCAGACTGACACAACTGAAGTCTCCCAGCTCAGACTGACACAACTGAAGTCTCCCAGCTCAGACTGACACTACTGAAGTCTCCCAGCTCAGACTGACACTACTGAAGTCTCCCAGCTCAGACTGACACTACTGAAGTCTCCCAGCTCAGACTGACACAACTGAAGTCTCCCAGCTCAGACTGACACTACTGAAGTCTCCCAGCTCAGACTGACACTACTGAAGTCTCCCAGCTCAGACTGACACTACTGAAGTCTCCCAGCTCAGACTGACACTACTGAAGTCTCCCAGCTCAGACTGACACAACTGAAGTCTCCCAGCTCAGACTGACACTACTGAAGTCTCCCAGCTCAGACTGACACTACTGAAGTCTCCCAGCTCAGACTGACACAACTGAAGTCTCCCAGCTCAGACTGACACTACTGAAGTCTCCCAGCTCAGACTGACACAACTGAAGTCTCCCAGCTCAGACTGACACAACTGAAGTCTCCCAGCTCAGACTGACACTACTGAAGTCTCCCAGCTCAGACTGACACAACTGAAGTCTCCCAGCTCAGACTGACACAACTGAAGTCTCCCAGCTCAGACTGACACTACTGAAGTCTCCCAGCTCAGACTGACACTACTGAAGTCTCCCAGCTCAGACTGACACTACTGAAGTCTCCCAGCTCAGACTGCCACAACTGAAGTCTCCCAGCTCAGACTGACACAACTGAAGTCTCCCAGCTCAGACTGACACTACTGAAGTCTCCCAGCTCAGACTGACACTACTGAAGTCTCCCAGCTCAGACTGACACTACTGAAGTCTCCCAGCTCAGACTGACACTACTGAAGTCTCCCAGCTCAGACTGACACTACTGAAGTCTCCCAGCTCAGACTGACGCTACTGAAGTCTTCCAGCTCAGACTGACAAGCCAACAAGGACCACAATGGAAATAAGTCACTTTGTCTGACTTTTTGGGGTTATCCAAAGTAACTTACACTATGTATAATTATACTTACGTGTATGTGTACCTAAATAAACCTACCGAGCACCATGTTACGTGATGGAATATGTCAGGGAAACACAGCTACCGTCCCACTGCTGTGTAACAGATAGTGTATCAACACTCCGCTCATGTACCCAACTTTGCTAGTTTAGTTTAATATGTTTATTATGCTCCCCATACCCATCCTGTGGGCGGTAGTCACCCCATACCCATCCTGTGGGCGGTAGTCACCCCAGACCCATCCTGTGGGCGGTAGTCACCCCAGACCCATCATGTGGGCGGTAGTCACCCCAGACCCATCCTGTGGGCGGTAGTCACCCCAGACCCATCCTGTGGACGGTAGTCACCCCAGACCCATCCTGTGGGCGGTAGTCACCCCAGACCCATCCTGTGGGCGGTAGTCACCCCAGACCCATCCTGTGGGCGGTAGTCACCCCAGACCCATCCTGTGGGCGGTAGTCAAAAGATTACAGAGGTACATAATTGGTCCAGGGACTGGACTCCAAAGTTTTGATAGCTGAGCAAGTTACAGAGGTAATGAACTCACAATTTACAAAGGTAATGAACTCACAATTTACAAAGGTAATGAACTCCAGGTAGGTCTGGTCACAATCATGACAAGTTACAAAGGTATTTACAGATTACAGAGGTACGTAATGGGTCCAGGGACTGGGCCTCCAGAGTTTTGATAGCTGAAAGGACACCTGGCATACAGGTTAACGTGAAAAGCTTATCCAGTACATAGAACATCTGGAAGCGATGAATGGACGACAGATATACTCTAGTCCAGGGCATCATACGCGGCTGCCTGCTAAGGATTAAGTAAGCAAGTAAGTAAATTACCCACCAAGATAACCCAAAAATCCAAAGTGACTTATAAGTAAGTAAGTTTATTCAGGTATACACAAATACAGTTACATAGAATTATCATACATAGCAGCATATGTGTAGAGAACCTGGGATAACCCAAAAAAGTCAGACACAGTGACTTATTTCCATTCTGGTCCTTTTACCTTATTATTATATGAAGGTTATAATATTTTCTTATTATTCTATAATGAAGATAACATCTTATTATCATACTAAAAAGACTATCTACAATACGAGGGTCATTACTAGGAATAAGGTAAAATTTACACGTATATTTGCACCAATAACTCACTACAGTTGTGACCGGGTGTGGAAGTGTGAATTGCTCATTACTCTATAATTTGTTCATGATTGTAGCCATGTAAGTAACCATTCTTACAGTATTCATTACCTTTGTAACTTGTGAGCTCATTACCTTTGTACCTAGTTCAGCTATCAAAACTTTGGGGGCCCAGTCCCTGGACCCATTACGTACCTCTGTAATCTGTAAATACCTTTGTAACTTGTCATGATTGTGACTAGACCTACCTGGAGTTCATTACCTTTGTAAATTGTGAGTTCATTACCTTTGTAAATTGTGAGTTCATTACCTCTGTAACTTGCTCAGCTATCAAAACTTTGGAGTCCAGTCCCTGGACCAATTATGTACCTCTGTAATCTTTTGACTACCGCCCACAGGATGTGTCTGGGGTGACTACCGCCCACAGGATGGGTCTGGGGTGACTACCGCCCACAGGATGTGTATGGGGTGCATAATAAACATATTAAACTAAACTGTTAGCTAAAAAATAGAAAATCATTCCCCTCCCTTTCTGTAGCTACATTCATCAGACACCTTTTAGCAGTCTTCTTGAACTGGTTCATGCTATGACTGGCTTTGACATGTGCGGGCAGTCTGTTCCATTCCTTTATTGCTGTACAATAAAATGTGCTTGAAGCCTGGCCACTGACTGTGGGTACTACAAAGTTGTGCTTGAAGCCTGGCCACTGACTGTGGGTACTACAAAGTTGTGCTTGAAGCCTGGCCACTGACTGTGGGTACTACAAAGTTGTGCTTGAAGCCTGGCCACTGACTGTGGGTACTACAAAGTTGTGCTTGAAGCCTGGCTACTGACTGTGGGTACTACAAAGTTGTGCTTGAAGCCTGGCCACTGACTGTGGGTACTACAAAGTTGTGCTTGAAGCCTGGCTACTGACTGTGGGTACTACAAAGTTGTGCTTGAAGCCTGGCCACTGACTGTGGGTACTACAAAGTTGTGCTTGAAGCCTGGCCACTGACTGTGGGTACTACAAAGTTGTGCCTGAAGCCTGGCCACTGACTGTGGGTACTACAAAGTTGTGCTCTCTCCCCCTAGTACTATGATTGCTTTGGTTCCCAACCTAGTCTAGAACCTCTTGTTATTTAAAATAATAACTGGAATGAAAGATAGGAAGGAAGGAGGTGAAAACTGGGAATAATATTGACAGATCAGGGAGAAAGCAAATGACGGGGGAGTAAGAGAATTAGTGAAAAGTGAAAGGGAATGTAGAGCAGACGGAGGTAGGGAGGTAGGAAGGTAGGGAGGGTAGGGAGGGTAGTAGGGAAGTAGGGAGGTAGGGAGGGTAGTTACGTAGGGAGAGTTGGGAGGGTAGTGAGGTGGGGAGGGTGGGAAGGGAGGGTACTTATGACAGGTAAGTGGGAGGAGAGAGAAAGAGAGAGAGAGAGAGAGAGAGAGAGAGAGAGAGAGAGAGAGAGAGAGAGAGAGAATAACTTTTAACTCTTAATTAAATACGAACCACCTCACTAAGTGCTTTCTCACCTCAGCTCTATAATTCACATATAACCCACACTAAGAAACTTTAAACGACGTTTCGGACATGTACCAAGATTGACTGAAACGTTGCCTCAAGTCCTGTGTGTTACTTGCATCTTGTTCCAGCCTCGGCATTCTGACTTACATCCTTGTCTTAAGTCTGTAAGTAAAGACATATATCTCGTTCCAGAGATACACTGAAGACAGAAATATTAGCTTTGAGAGAGGAAGAGAGAATCATTTAGGTCATATAAGAGAAGAGGCGCTAATGACCCGTGGAAGGTCACCTGAGGTCAGAGGTCACGGACTCCAATAAAAATAAGTAACTTGTCTGACTTTTATTTGGGTTATCCTGGACGGTAATTTACACTATGTATGATAATTGCGCTTATGTGTGCTTGTGTCTATATAAACTTACTCGAGGTGTCCCGTGGCCTGGTTGGCAACGCTATCGCTTCACACACTGAATAACCATGGTTCAATCCCCATCATGGGTGGAAACGGGCGTGTTTCCAAGTGTAGCCAAAATTCTTTGGGGGCAAAATATGCACCACAACCTCCCACCTACTTGTGAAAACCACTTACTAAAGTGCCCTCCACGCCCCTCTCCAAAGAGTGAGCGTTGAACTGCACTTTCACCTTTGCTGACCCGAGCGAAAGTGAAACTGACCATCTTGGGTTCCAATAGACTCGTTCCGTAGGTGTTGCTGTGGTCTGTCCGCTGTCTCTAATGTCTGCTGTGATTATATTTTTATTCTGTGTGTGTGATTACTTATTCGTAGATACAGGAGCAAAGTTACGTTACCGGTGTACCGTCTTGAGTGTTGGTAGTTACAACAACAGAGTCAGTCATATTACCGGTGTACCGTCTTGAGTGTTGGTAGTTACAACAACACAGTCATATTACCGGTGTACCGTCTTGAGTGTTGGTAGTTACAACAACAGAGTCATATTACCGGTGTACCGTCTTGAGTGTTGGTAGTTACAACAACAGAGTCATATTACCGGTGTACCGTCTTGAGTGTTGGTAGCTACAACAACAGTCATATTACCGGTGTACCGTCTTGAGTGTTGGTAGCTACAACAACAGTCATATTACCGGTGTACCGTCTTGAGTGTTGGTAGCTACAACAGCAAATTTATGTTACCGGTGTATCGTCTTGAGTGTGACTAAACCTAGACACAATTACACTATATCTAGCCACAGTTACAATAGACCTATCCACAGTTACAATAGACCTATCCACAGTTACAATAGACCTATCCACAGTTACAATAGACCTATCTACAGTTACAATAGACCTATCCACAGTTACAATAGTCCTATCCACAGTTACAATAGACCTATCCACAGTTACAATAGTTCTATCCACAGTTACAATAGACCTATCCACAGTTACACTAGGCCTACCCACAGCTACAATAGACCATGCCACAGTTCTACAAGCTTCCACACCTAGCACGGTACTATGACGTATAATTAACGTACGATCGTGTCTATAACATAGAGCCCCGGGTCCTTCCAGACAACGCTCACTCAGGTCCTGTGGATAAAGATTCTCACAGACTTGATATTTCTACAAGCGACCGGCATCAGAGCACTCAAAGACAGGAACAATATTGTTCATTAACCCACTTAAACTCTGATCGTCAACAAGCAGCCCACAGCAACACCCTACATGAACAACCCACAATAACAACAACAGACTAACATCCATCTGAATAAGAACGAGAGTATAAGGACCATAAATTATTATTATTATTACAATTATTAACAACTTAATAATAATAATAATCTTTATTTCTACCAGTATATGATACAGCTTATACTATATAGAAAGTCTCTGGTTATTTAGAGCATTTCTAGCAAATTAGGTCAATTGTGTCCCCAGGATGCCACCCACACCAGTCGACGAACACCTACTTACTGCTAGATGAAAAGGGACAGCGGGTGTCTTAAGAAAACACGTCCTAATGTTTCCGCCCATACCGGGGATCGAACCACGGACCTCAGTGTCTGAGCTGAGTACGCTACCAACCCAGCTAGGGGACACAACCCAGCAGTGACACACTCACTGCAGCCAGTTACATAAGCATTACAGAAGTCTGGCGCAGGAGTTCGAAGAGGCAACGCAACAACCACTACTGCGATGGAACTTATGTGGACTCGAAGTACTTCGATAAAATGGTAAGAGGTTCCCTTAAATGATGATACCAGAGGAGGGAAAGAAGAATTTACTCCCATGAAGAAGGTACTACCTACGTAGTAGTCAGTAGTTTCCTGTGGTCAGTAGTTCCCCCGTGGTCAGTTCAATACGCGCCTGTACCTACACCAGCAGTTGGGTCACAGTACAACTTTCGCTGTCATCTCGTGCATATGTTCTCTGTCTTCCCAGCACCACATACCTGCTGGGTGTTCCAGGGGTCAACGCCCCCGTAGGCCAGTCCAGGACCCGGCTTCACATATATTCACCTCTCTCTCTTAATCAGAACTCTAGAGCTCTGGAAGGTAGCTTGGGAGCTGTGGTAGCTACTGGACCATGGTGGAATGTTTGACGACATCCTCACCACCCTACTGAAGTCTCCCAGCTCAGGCTGACACTACTGAAGTCTCCCAGCTCAGGCTGACACTACTGAAGTCTCCCAGCTCAGACTGACACTAGTGAAGTCTCCCAGCTCAGACTGACACTGCTGAAGTCTCCCAGCTCAGGCGGACACTACTGAAGTCTCCCAGCTCAGACTGACACTAGTGAAGTCTCCCAGCTCAGACTGACACTACTGAAGTCTCCCAGCTCAGACTGACACTAGTGAAGTCTCCCAGCTCAGACTGACACTGCTGAAGTCTCCCAGCTCAGGCTGACACTACTGAAGTCTCCCAGCTCAGACTGACACTACTGAAGTCTCCCAGCTCAGGCTGACGCTACTGAAGTCTGCCAGCTCAGGCTGACGCTACTGAAGTTTCCCAGCTCAGGCTGACACTACTGAAGTCTCCCAGCTCAGGCTGACACGTTTCATGACTTGATGTATGTGACCCATCCTGTGTAACTATCATATAGAATAGTGTAGCATCACTGCTGGTGTCCCCACAATGTAACTATCATATAGAATAGTGTAGCAACACTGCTGGTGTTCCCACAATGTTACTATCATATAGAATAGTGTAGCAACACTGCTGGTGTTCCCACAATGTAACTATCATATAGAATAGTGTAGCAACACTGCTGGTGTTCCCACAATGTAACTATCATATAGAATAGTGTAGCAACACTGCTGGTGTTCCCACAATGTAACTATCATATAGAATAGTGTAGCAACACTGCTGGTGTTGCCACAATGTAACTATCATATAGAATAGTGTAGCAACACTGCTGGTGTTCCCACAATGTAACTATCTTATAGAATAGTGTAGCAACACTGCTGGTGTTCCCACAATGTAACTATCATATAGAATAGTGTAGCAACACTGTTGGTGTTCCCACAATGTTACTATCATATAGAATAGTGTAGCAACACTGTTGGTGTTCCCACAATGTAACTATCATATAGAATAGTGTAGCAACACTGTTGGTGTTCCCACAATGTTACTATCATATAGAATAGTGTAGCAACACTGCTGGTGTTCCCACAATGTAACTATCATATAGAATAGTGTAGCAACACTGTTGGTGTTCCCACAATGTTACTATCATATAGAATAGTGTAGCAACACTGCTGGTGTTCCCACAATGTAACTATCATATAGAATAGTGTAGCAACACTGCTGGTGTTCCCACAATGTAACTATCATATAGAATAGTGTAGCAACACTGTTGGTGTTCCCACAATGTAACTATCATATAGAATAGTGTAGCAACACTGTTGGTGTTCCCACAATGTTACTATCATATAGAATAGTGTAGCAACACTGTTGGTGCTCCCACAATGTAACTATCATATAGAATAGTGTAGCAACACTGTTGGTGTTCCCACAATGTTACTATCATATAGAATAGTGTAGCAACACTGTTGGTGTTCCCACAATGTTACTATCATATAGAATAGTGTAGCAACACTGTTGGTGTTCCCACAATGTAACTATCATATAGAATAGTGTAGCAACACTGCTGGTGTTCCCACAATGTAACTATCATATAGAATAGTGTAGCAACACTGCTGGTGTTCCCACAATGTAACTATCATATAGAATAGTGTAGCAACACTGCTGGTGTTCCCACAATGTAACTATCATATAGAATAGTGTAGCAGCACTCTGCTGGATGGATAGTAATGGTGGTGGTAACAGTAGTAGTAGTAGTAGTAGTAGTAGTAGTAGTAGTAGTAGTAGTAGTAGTAGTAGTAGTAGTAGTAGTAGCAGTAGTAGTAGTAGTAGTAGTAGTAGTGGTAGTAGTAGTAGTAGTAGTAGTAGTAGTAGCAGTAGTAGTAGTAGTAGTAGTGGTAGTAGCAGTAGTAGTAGCAGCAGTAGTAGTAGTAGTAGTAGTAGTAGTAGTAGTAGCAGCAGTAGTAGTAGTAGTAGTAGTAGTAGTGGTAGTAGCAGTAGTAGTAGTAGTAGTAGTAGTAGTAGTAGTAGTGGTAGCAGCAGCAGTAGTAGTAGTAGTAGTAGTAGTAGTAGTAGTAGTAGTAGTAGTAGTAGTAGTAGTAGCAGTAGTAGTAGTAGCAGCAGCAGCAGCAGCAGCAGCAGTAGTAGTAGTAGTAGTAGTAGTAGTAGTAGTAGCAGCAGCAGTAGTAGTAGTAGTAGTAGTAGTGGTAGTAGCAGCAGTAGTAGTAGTAGTAGTAGTAGTAGTAGCAGCAGTAGTAGTAGTAGTAGTAGTAGTAGTAGTGGTAGTAGCAGCAGCAGTAGTAGTAGTAGTAGTAGTAGTAGTAGTAGTAGTAGTAGTAGTAGTAGTATTAGTGGTAGTAGCAGTAGTAGTAGTAGTAGTAGTAGTAGTAGTAGTAGTAGTAGTAGTAGTAGTGGTAGTAGCAGTAGTAGTAGTAGTAGTAGTAGTAGTAGTAGCAGTAGTAGTAGTAGTAGTAGTAGTAGTAGTAGTAGTAGTAGTAGTAGTAGTAGTAGTAGTAGTAACAGCAGCAGTAATAATATTAGTATTGAAGGCAGTAGAATGGCTGGAGAGTGGGGAGAGAGCCTTCTGCTTCACTATCCTTGCCTCAAACTCTCCCAGATAGAAATAGATAACCTCGGTGTAGTGTAGAACTCAACCCTGACATCTACCTTGCTCCTTGTGTGTTACCCAGTGGATCATGTCCACCCCAGACACAGACTTGCCCACCCCCGCCCACCCTCATACACAGACCACCCACCCCCCCACCCTCATACACAGACCACCCACCCCCGCCCACCCTCATACACAGACCACCCACCCCCGCCCACCCTCGCCCACCTTCACACAACGTCTGTACAGTTACTCAAGATTCTCACGTCTGAAGGAGCGAGTTTTTCTGGTCACACTGGTTAATTCACTCGTTTCTGACTACTTTGAGCAATGAGGTGGTGGGCGGTGGGCGGAGGTGGGCAGTGGTGGGCGGTGGTGGGCGGTGGTGGGCGGTGGTGGGCGGTGGCAGGAAGAAACTAACCTGGAGTTTACCTGGAGAGAGTTCCGGGGGTCAACGCCCCCGCGGCCCGGTCTGTGACCAGGCCTCCTGGTGGATCAGAGCCTGATCAACCAGGCTGTTGCTGCTGGCTGCACGCAAACCAACGTACGAGCCACAGCCCGGCTGATCAGGAACTGACTTTAGGTGCTTGTCCAGTGCCAGCTTGAAGACTGCCAGGGGTCTGTTGGTAATCCCCCTTATGTGTGCTGGGAGGCAGTTGAACAGTCTCGGGCCCCTGACACTTATTGTATGGTCTCTTAACGTGCTAGTGACACCCCTGCTTTTCATTGGGGGGATGGTGCATCGTCTGCCAAGTCTTTTGCTTTCGTAGTGAGTGATTTTCGTGTGCAAGTTCGGTACTAGTCCCTCTAGGATTTTCCAGGTGTATATAATCATGTATCTCTCCCTCCTGCGTTCCAGGGAATACAGGTTTAGAAACCTCAAGCGCTCCCATTAATTGAGGTGTTTTATCTCCGTTATGCGCGCCGTGAAAGTTCTCTGTACATTTTCTAGGTCAGCAATTTCACCTGCCTTGAAAGGTGCTGTTAGTGTGCAGCAATATTCCAGCCTAGATAGAACAAGCTGTGACTCGACCCCTACAACCACAATTAGATGAGTACACATTCAGAGTACTTCTTCCCACTGAATTTTAAGAAAATATCCACTTATTTGATGGTACCATCTATTTTCAACTTCTCAAAGCAATGGAACCAGATAGATCATCACCCTGGGTGCCAAAATAATTAACACATAAGCTGTGTTATCCGTTTCTTAAAGAATTTAAGGCACGAACAGCAACAGCCTGGTTGACCAGGCAAGAACCTGATGAGCCTGGACCATGGCCGGGCTCCAGGAGTAGAGAAAACTCTGGGAACTAATCAAAGGTATAATAAGGGTATATCCCAGAGCATGACAGCGACTAGCAAGACATATATTATAGTACAGACCATAGCTGACATCAATGACATACTACCATATAGAAAGCCGCTTGATGCAGAGCATTTCCTGCAAATTAGGTCAATTTTGTCCCAGGATGCGACCCACACCAGTCCACTAACACCCAGGATGCGACCCACACCAGTCCTCTAACACCCAGGATGCGACCCACACCAGTCCACTAACACCCAGGATGCGACCCACACCAGACCACTAACACCCAGGATGTGACCCACACCAGTCCACTAACACCCAGGATGCGACCCACACCAGTCCACTAACACCCAGGATGTGACCCACACCAGTCCACTAACACCCAGGATGTGACCCACACCAGTCCACTAACACCCAGGATGTGACCCACACCAGTCCACTAACACCCAGGTACCCATTTTATTGATGGGTGAACATAGACAACAGGTGTCTTATTGAAACACGTCCTAATGTTTTCCAGCCGTACCGGGGAATCGATCCCCGGACCTCAGTGTGTGAGCTGAGGCCAGACGCTACTCTCACAGCCACAGGTTCTCTGTCTGTAACAGGAATACACAGCTTGCAAAAAAGAAGTCCAGTGTGTGTGGGGACTGTGGATTTTACCGGTTTTCTGAGGCCTCTGGTCGCTAAGTTCCTTCACGGGGAACTCTCTTGAAAGCTCTTTCATTTGCCCTCATTCTTCTGCCTTCATTGATGGAAGGAGTTCTCAAACTTAACACTGATGTTGGTGAATGTTGTGCACCATTCTACCTGGACTCAGGGAGATCTGTAATGAGGTAGTTATCGTATATACGACAGCTTAAAATATCTGAGTGGGAAATATGCTCTATTTAATGTATATCTCATCCATTATGTTTTGTCCGGACACTAAGTATATTTACGTACAGCTACACATGAATACAGTTATACAAATTATCATACATAGTAACAAATGTCTAAATTACCCACGAGGATAACTTAAAAAAGTCAGATAAAGTGAGTTATATCCATGAGAGTTCTCTTAGTGTCCTCTCTCTCTCTCTCTCTCTCTCTCCCTCGTGTTCCTTTCACCTTACTGACTGGAAGAGTAACTTTTTTCCCTCTGATAATAGTGACACTTGCCTCTCACTTGACGACCCTGGTCACTTGTGAGACCTAACACACTCAAACCTCATCACCTCAGCTTATTTACAGGCTATGAGCTGTTATCTTCTCTCAGTTTATTTACAAGCTAAGAGCTGTTATCTTACCTCAGCTCACTTCAGAGTGCAGTACTGAGGTACGCTACCATCTCCCTCAGTATGTATATGTAGAGTATATAGGGCCAGTGATATCTTACACCGTATTGAGCCTATATTAGGTATGTCTTATTGTTGAATTACAGGGTCAATGATAGCTAACGCCATATCGAGCCTTATATTATGTATATCTTCTCGTTTGTGGTATATACAACCACTGACAGTTTACACCGTAGTGAGCTCTATAATAAGTTTCTTGTTTGTTGGGTTATAGGGTCACTAACAACTAACACAATATCGAACCCTTCATTATATGTCTTATTGTTGAATTATAGAGCCGATGACATCTTACACAGTATCGAGTTGTATATTAAGATTCTTGGTGTTGTTGAATTATAGGGCCACTGACAGCTTACACCGTAACGAGCTCTATATTAAGATTCTTGTTGTTGGATTATAGGGTCACTGACAGCTTACACCGTATCGAGCCCTTTATTGGCTGTGGTTTTTTACTGTGGATTCTGAACATGGTCTGCTGCTACGGTCACATTCTCTGATGATAAGTTTCTGGGAATTTCATAAGCTTTGCTGCTCCTGTGTTGAATACATACATTCCAAGAATGCATTTATCCACACTTAAAGTATCCCTTCAAGGCTGTGCCCCCAGAGGTACCTGGTGACCGGCACCTGTGCACACGTCTGGGCACCTGTGCAGATGTTTCCGCTACACAAGTACCACTTTCTCTCGTAGGGAATAGCTTTCTAATTAATCTGTTATGAGTGTATACGAGGAGAGAGGCCTCACCTGGAAGCCACCATACACCTGGGTAATTACTTAATTGACACAATTACCTGAAGTGTATAACACACACACACACATACATACAAAATACTGCGTGGAATAGACAAGGTGGAGAGAGACAGGATGTTCCAAAGATGGGACACAGAAACAAGGGGTCACAATTGGAAGCTGAAGACTCAGATGAGTTAAAGGGATGTTAGGAAGTATTTCTTCAGTCATAGAGTAGTTATGAAGTGGAATAGTCTGGCAAGCGATATAGTGGAGGCAGGAACTATGCATAGTTTTAGATTGGACATCTAGAGAGGTAAAACTCTCTAGCAATGTTTAACACGGATTTAGGGAAGGTAAAGCTTGCCTCTGTAACCTCCTCGACTTCTACTACAGAACATACAAATGAAACAAGAAAAACAAGGCTGGTTTGACTGCATATTCTTGGACTGTAGGAGAGCATTTGACACTGTATCCCAGAGACTGATTGACAAAATTAAAGCAAATTGGGATACCAGGTAGAGGAATACCTGACGACCAGAAGTCAGGGTGTGATGGTAAGGTGTTTCAGGAGGGGAAAGTGTAACAAGTGGGGTTCCCCAAGGGGTAGTTCTAGGACCTTTATTATTCTTAATATATGCAAATGACCTGCCAGAGAGAGAACTGACTCGTTTGATCAGTGCTTATTGTTGACGTAGAGCTAATGAGAAGAATATGGTCTGAAGAGGATAGACAGGCTAGGTAGACCTGTAGATAGATGGGCTACAGGTAGACCTGTGGGTACATGGGCTACAGGTAGACCTGAATATAGTCAGGGTACAGGTAGACCTGTGGATAGACAGGCTACAGGTGGACCTGCGGATAGACAGGCTGCAGGTAGACTGTGGATAGAAAGGCTACAGGTAGACCTGAATATAGACAGGGTACAGGTAAACCTGTGGAAAGACAGGCTACAGGTAGACCTGCGGATAGACAGGCTGCAGGTAGACTGTAGATAGACAGGCTACAGGTAGACCTGTGGATAGAGACATGATTACGGGGGCACATGATTACGACATGCGAGATACTTAGAATATGACAGAGTAGATAGGGACTAATTATTTAACAGGCAGAGAGGCGTGAGGTCACAGATGGTGGCTGAAGACAGACGAACAACAGGGATGTTGGGACTTACTTTTTCAGCCCCAGCTTGGTAAATAAATAATAATAATTACAATGATAATATCTTCATTTCTACGTATATAAGTGCTTGAAGAAGGCTTGAGGTTCCTAGACCTGTATTCCCTGGAACGCAGGCGAGAGAGATACATGATTATATACACCTGGAAAATCCTAGAGGGACTAGTACCGAATTTGCACACGAAAATCACTCACTACGAAAGCAAAAGACTTGGCAGACGATGCACCATCCCCCCAATGAAAAGCAGGGGTGTCACTAGCACGTTAAGAGACCATACAATAAGTGTCAGGGGCCCGAGACTGTTCAACTGCCTCCCAGCACACATAAGGGGGATTACCAACAGACCCCTGGCAGTCTTCAAGCTGGCACTGGACAAGCACCTAAAGTCGGTTCCTGACCAGCCGGGCTGTGGCTCGTACGTTGGTTTGCGTGCAGCCAGCAGTAACAGCCTGGTTGATCAGGCTCTGATCCACCAGGAGGCCTGGTCACAGACCGGGCCGCGGGGGCGTTGACCCCCGAAACTCTCTCCAGGTAAACTCCAGGTATACAATGATATACGTACAAGGTATACAATGATATACAAGGTATACGAATGATCTAGTCACAAGAGAAGGCTACGATAGGAACCACTGATGCAGTTGATTGTTAAGCGGCGGTGCCAGGAGCGGTGACTCAACCCCAACAAGCACAACCTGGTCAGTACACACATTAAAAGCCTATCGAATATGATTAATAATATTCTAACCTTTACAAGGAACACACAACCTTGAAGACCAATATCTATATTCACTCTTACCGTGTCTAGAATATCCATAAAAACCCATATTATAAACCCGTGTGGGCGGTCCAGTCGTGTAATAAGCACTTGCAGTGCGTGAGAGTTCCCACGACCAGTAGAACTGTGTCATAGACCAGAGTGTTCCTCCAGGGACATATATATATATATATATATATATATATATATATATATATATATATATATATATATATATATATATATATATATATATATATATATATATATATCTGTAATGTAAGATAATAATAATAATATTTATTTCTACCAGTACATGGTACAACTTATACAGACCATAGCTCACACCTATGACATACTATATAGAAAGTTGCTTGTTATGCAGAGCATTTAGTGCAATTAGGGCAATTTTCTCCCCAGGATGCCACCCACACCAGTCAGCTAACACCCAGGTACCTATTTTACTGCTAGGTGAGCAGTGACAGCAGGTGTCTTATGGAAACACGTCTTAATGTTTTCAGCCGTACCGGGGATCGAACCACGGACCTCAATGTGTGAGCTGTGTGCTCTACCAATCAAGATAACGGATATCAGATTGGAGGGAGAGAGTATGGAGGAGGTGAATGTATTCAGATATTTATGAGTGGATGTGTCAGCGGATGGGTCTATGAAAGATGAGGTGAATCATACAACTGATGGAGAGTGTTGCACTGAGGAGTCTGTGGAGACAAAGAACTTTGTCCAGGGAAACAAAGATGGGAATGTATGAGAGAATAGTTATACCAACGTTTTTATATGTGTGTGAAACATGGGTGTTGAATGTTGTAACAAGGAGAAGGCTGGAGGCAGTGTAGGAGGAGGCTGGAGGCAGTGTAGGAGGAGGCTGGAGGCAGTGTAGGAGGAGGCTGGAGGCAGTGTAGGAGGAGGCTGGAGGCAGTGTAGGAGGAGGCTGGAGGCAGTGTAGGAGGAAGCTGGAGGCAGTGTAGGAGGAGGCTGGAGGCAGTGTAGGAGGAGGCTGGAGGCAGTGTAGGAGGAGGCTGGAGGCAGTGTAGGAGGAGGCTGGAGGCAGTGTAGGAGGAGGCTGGAGGCAGTGTAGGAGGAGGCTGGAGGCAGTGTAGGAGGAGGCCGGAGGCAGTGTAGGAGGAGGCTGGAGGCAGTGTAGGAGGAGGCTGGAGGCAGTGTAGGAGGAGGCTGGAGGCAGTGTAGGAGGAGGCTGGAGGCAGTGTAGGAGGAGGCTGGAGGCAGTGTAGGAGGAGGCTGGAGGCAGTGTAGGAGGAGGCTGGAGGCAGTGTATGAGGAGGCTGGAGGCAGTGTAGGAGGAGGCTGGAGGCAGTGTAGGAGGAGGCTGGAGGCAGTGTAGGAGGAAGCTGGAGGCAGTGTAGGAGGAGGCTGGAGGCAGTGTAGGAGGAGGCTGGAGGCAGTGTAGGAGGAGGCTGGAGGCAGTGTAGGAGGAGGCTGGAGGCAGTGTAGGAGGAGGCTGGAGGCAGTGTAGGAGGAGGCTGGAGGCAGTGTAGGAGGAGGCTGGAGGCAGTGTAGGAGGAGGCTGGAGGCAGTGTAGGAGGAGGCTGGAGGCAGTGTAGGAGGAGGCCGGAGGCAGTGTAGGAGGAGGCTGGAGGCAGTGTAGGAGGAGGCTGGAGGCAGTGTAGGAGGAGGCTGGAGGCAGTGTAGGAGGAGGCTGGAGGCAGTGTAGGAGGAGGCTGGAGGCAGTGTAGGAGGAGGCTGGAGGCAGTGTAGGAGGAGGCTGGAGGCAGTGTAGGAGGAGGCTGGAGGCAGTGGAGATGTCATGTCTGAGGGCAATGTGTGGTGTGAATATAATGCAGAGAATTCGTAGTTTGGAAATTAGAAGGAGGTGCAGGATCACCAAAATTATTATCCAGAGGACTGAGGAGGTTTTGTGTGCGAGGGGCTTGGACTTCCAGCAATCATGCGTTAGCGTGTTAGATAGGAGTGAATGGAGACAAATGGTCTCTAATACTTGACGTGCTGTTGGAGTGTGAGCAAGGTAACATTTATGAAGGGGTTCAGGGAACCCAGCAGTGCCGGACTTGAGTCCTGGAGAAGGGAAGTACAGTGTCTGCACTCTGAAGGACGGAAGTTAATGTTGCAGTTTTATAACTGTAGTGTAAGTGGGCCTCTGGCAAGACAGTGATGGAGTGAATGATGATGACAGTGTTCTTTCTCGGGTCACCCTACCTCTTTAAGAGGGAGAGAGAGAGAGAGAGAGAGAGAGAGAGAGAGAGCGGCGCACTAGCCAGCTGGATTAAGCCAGTGTTACAGTGACACCCTTGGAAACAGGTGCTTGGCGCTCTCTCCCGTACTGGAGCTCACTCGTGTGTTGCAGCACCTTTGCAACTCTTGTTCGTGTGTTGCAACACATTTGGAACTCTAGATCGTGTGATGCAGCACCTTCGGAACCTATGTTCGTGTTTTTAGTGGCTTTTGGAACCCTTGTTCATGTGTTCAGTGACTTTTGGAACCCTTGTTCGTGTGTTTACTCACCTCTGGAACCCTTGTTCGTGTGTTTACTCACCTCTGGAACCCTTGTTCGTGTGTTTACTCACCTATGGAACCCTTGTTCGTGTGTTTACTCACTTCTGAAACCCTTGTTCGTGTGTTTACACTCCTCTGGAACCCTTGTTCGTGTGTTTACTCACCTCTGGAACCCTTGTTCGTGTTTTTAATCACCTCTGGAACCCTTGTTTACTCACTTCTGGAACCCATGTTTCGTGTGTTTACTCGCCTCTGGAACCCTTGTTCGTGTTTACTCACCTCTGGAACCCTTGTTTACTCACTTCTGGAACCCATGTTTCGTGTGTTTACTTGCCTCTGGAACCCTTGTTCGTGTGTTTACTCACCTCTGGAACCCTTGTTTACTCACTTCTGGAACCCATGTTTCGTGTGTTTACTCACCTCTGGAACCCTTGTTCGTGTGTTTACTCACCTCTGGAACCCTTGTTTACTCCTGGAACCCATGTTTCGTGTGTTTACCCACCTCTGGAACCCTCGTTCGTGTGTTTACTCACCTCTGGAACCCTTGTTTACTCACTTCTGGAACCCATGTTTCGTGTGTTTACTCACCTCTGGAACCCTTGTTTACTCACTTCTGGAACCCATGTTTCGTGTGTTTACTCGCCTCTGGAACCCTTGTTCGTGTGTTTACTCACCTCTGGAACCCTTGTTTACTCACTTCTGGAACCCATGTTTCGTGTGTTTACTCGCCTCTGGAACCCTTGTTCGTGTGTTTACTCACCTCTGGAACCCTTGTGTACTCACTTCTGGAACCCATGTTTCGTGTGTTTACTCGCCTCTGGAACCCTTGTTCGTGTGTTTACTCACCTCTGGAACCCTTGTTTACTCACTTCTGGAACCCATGTTTCGTGTGTTTACTCACCTCTGGAACCCATGTTTCGTGTGATTACTCACCTCTGGAACCCTTTTTCGTGTGTTTACTCACCTATGGAACCCTTGTTCGTGTGTTTACTCACCTATGGAACCCTTGTTCGTGTGTTTACACTCCTCTGGAACCCTTGTTCGTGTGTTTACTAACCTCTGGAACCCATGTTTCGTGTGTTTACTCACCTCTGGAACCCTTGTTCGTGTGTTTACACTCCTCTGGAACCCTTGTTCGTGTGTTTACTAACCTCTGGAACCCTTGTTCGTGTGTTTACACTCCTCTGGAACCCTTGTTCGTGTGTTTACTAACCTCTGGAACCCATGTTTCGTGTGTTTACTCACCTCTGGAACCCTTGTTCGTGTGTTCCAGCCAGGGTATTGTGTGTTGTGAATTGTTCCAGCCACAATATTGTGAATTATACTTCCAGTGTCTTGAAAAATAACTTCTAACAAGTGCTAGAAAAATACCAGAAATTCTAATGTATAAATTTACTCCTGACGTGTCCAAGATTTCTGAAAAAATGGAATTTTATGGAAAAAATTCTCTGGACCTTAAAAAAACGAAATAAAGTGAAAAAAACAATTTGTATTGATAAAGATGGATAGTAGATAGTGTGTGAGGATAGTAGACGGTGTGTGAGGATAGTAGACGGTGTGTGAGGATAGTAGACGGTGTGTGAGGATAGTAGACGGTGTGTGAGGATAGTAGACGGTGTGTGAGGATAGTAGACGGTGTGTGAGGATAGTAGACAGTGTGTGAGGATAGTAGACGGTGTGTGAGGATAGTAGACGGTGTGTGAGGATAGTAGACGGTGTGTGAGGATAGTAGACAGTGTGTGAGGATAGTAGACGGTGTGTGAGGATAGTAGACGGTGTGTGAGGATAGTAGACTGTGTGTGAGGATAGTAGACAGTGTGTGAGGATAGTAGACGGTGTGTGAGGATAGTAGACGGTGTGTGAGGATAGTAGACGGTGTGTGAGGATAGTAGACGGTGTGTGAGGATAGTAGACGGTGTGTGAGGATAGTAGACGGTGTGTGAGGATAGTAGACGGTGTGTGAGGATAGTAGACAGTGTGTGAGGATAGTAGACGGTGTGTGAGGATAGTAGACGGTGTGTGAGGATAGTAGACGGTGTGTGAGGATAGTAGACAGTGTGTGAGGATAGACAGTGTGTGAGGATAGTAGACGGTGTGTGAGGATAGTAGACAGTGTGTGAGGATAGTAGACAGTGTGTGAGGATAGTAGACAGTGTGTGAGGATAGTAGACGGTGTGTGAGGATAGTAGACAGTGTGTGAGGATAGTAGACAGTGTGTGAGGATAGTAGACAGTGTGTGTGAGGATAGTAGACAGTATTTGAGGATAGTAGACAGTGTGTGAGGATAGTAGACAGTGTGTGTGAGGATAGTTGTGTGCGAGGATAGTAGACAGTGTGTGAGGATAATAGACAATGAGAATAGACAGTGAGTGAGGATAGTAGACAGTGTGTGATGATAGTAGACTGTGAGCAAAGTAGACAGTGAGTGAGATTAGTAGACAGTGTGTGAGGATAGTAGACAGTGTGTGAGGAAAGTAGACAGTGTGTGAGGATAGTAGACAGTGTGTGAGGATAGTAGACAGTGTGTGAGGATAGTAGACAGTGTGTGAGGATAGTAGACAGTGTGTGAGGATAGTAGACAGTGTGTGAGGATAGTAGACAGTGTGTGAGGATAGTAGACAGTGTGTGAGGATAGACAGTGTGTGAGGATAGACAGTGTGTGAGGATAGACAGTGTGTGAGGATAGACAGTGTGTGAGGATAGACAGTGTGTGAGGATAGACAGTGTGTGAGGATAGACAGTGTGTGAGGATAGACAGTGTGTGAGGATAGACAGTGTGTGAGGATAGTAGACGGTGTGTGAGGATAGACAGTGTGTGAGGATAGACAGTGTGTGAGGATAGACAGTGTGTGAGGATAGCGGAAAGTTCCTAAGGATATCGCTGAAGTACGTACAACTATCGCTGAAGTACGTACAACTATCGCTGAAGTACGTACAACTATCGCTGAAGTACGTACAACTATCGCTGAAGTACGTACAACTATCGCTGAAGAACGTACAACTATCGCTGAAGAACGTACAACTATCGCTGAAGTACGTACAACTATCGCTGAAGTACGTACAACTATCGCTGAAGTACGTACAACTATCGCTGAAGTACGTACAACTATCGCTGAAGATGACGCATCTCACAGAGATGCTGATCATGTCTACTTCTGCGTCTACCCAGGGTAGTAGCAACGTCTACTACAGTCCCTGACCACTCACATCTGTCTACCTACCTATCTACCTGCCTGGCTACACTCAGGTACGTTAAAATTAGGTTTGGCCCCTAATGCCTTTGGAGTTCCTAATTTGCATGGTCTTTCTTAAGTATGTTAAGTAACTGCCAACGGGAGTACCTTCTCTTCCTAATTAAATTAGGTTCTGATTTAGGTACGTTAGGTATTAACGGCAGTTTCCTCTGTTAGTACCTAACTGGTCCGTAGCTGGGTTGATAATGCAGTCAGATCACACATTGAGGTCCGTGGTTTGATCCCTGGTACGGGTGGAAGCATTAAGACGTGTTTCCTTAAGACTCCTACTGTCCCCGTTCACCTAACAGTAAGTAGGTACCTGGGTGTTGGTTACCTTACACCTACTGTCCCTATTCACCTAGCAATAAAATAGGTACCTGGGTGTTAACAGACTGGTGTGGGTGGCATCCTTGGGGACATAACCAGAGACCTATAAGTATGTCATAGGTGTCAGCTATGGTATGTATAAGTTGCATCACGTACTGGCAGAAATAGATATTATTATTATTATTATTATTCAGAGGGAGAATAGAACCTTCAGCACCTCCAGTACTGACACCACTAGAACCTTCAGCACCTCCAGTACTGACACCACTAGAACCTTCAGCACCTCCAGTACTGACACCACTAGAACCTTCAGCACCTCCAGTACTGACACCACTAGAACCTTCAGCACCTCCAGTACTGACACCACTAGAACCTTCAGCACCTCCAGTACTGACACCACTAGAACCTTCAGCACCTCCAGTACTGACACCACTAGAACCTTCAGCACCTCCAGTACTGACACCACTAGAACCTTCAGCACCTCCAGTACTGACACCACTAGAACCTTCAGCACCTCCAGTACTGACACCACTAGAACCTTCAGCACCTCCAGTACTGACACCACTAGAACCTTCAGCACCTCCAGTACTGACACCACTAGAACCTTCAGCACCTCCAGTACTGACACCACTAGAACCTTCAGCACCTCCAGTACTGACACCACTAGAACCTTCAGCACCTCCAGTACTGACACCACTAGAACCTTCAGCACCTCCAGTACTGACACCACTAGAACCTTCAGCACCTCCAGTACTGACACCACTAGAACCTTCAGCACCTCCAGTACTGACACCACTAGAACCTTCAACACCTCCAGTACTGACACCACTAGAACCTTCAGCACCTCCAGTACTGACACCACTAGAACCTTCAGCACCTCCAGTACTGACACCACTAGAACCTTCAGCACCTCCAGTACTGACACCACTAGAACCTTCAGCACCTCCAGTACTGACACCACTAGAACCTTCAGCACCTCCAGTACTGACACCACTAGAACCTTCAGCACCTCCAGTACTGACACCACTAGAACCTTCAGCACCTCCAGTACTGACACCACTAGAACCTTCAGCACCTCCAGTACTGACACCACTAGAACCTTCAGCACCTCCAGTACTGACACCACTCAACAACACCAAGGTTATTGCCTAGTATTATGTACAATGTTAGATTATTCACAGTTACGAGTGTACCACAAGGTCCAGGAATCATTCTTAAGAATATATATATATATGTATATATATATATATATATATATATATATATATATATATATATATATATATATATATATATATATATATATATATATATATATATTTATATATATTATTCAAATAGGCTCAGATTTTTATGGTTTTAGTTGGTGTGGGGAAAATTGCCTGTTAGGTAGTTAGGTACCTTATAGGACCTGTGGCGGATGTGATAGGTACCTGTGTGTTGGGTACCTACTGTCACTTATTGTGAAAGTTCCTTGCTAGTCAGTGGCTGAGTGTACATGGGTGTACATGGGGTGTATATAAGTGTACTTGGGTGTACATGGGGTGTATATAAGTGTACTTGGGTGTATATGGATGTGTATGGTATACATAGAACTATCTACTACTATCTATCTACTGCTATCTAGATTAAGAACAAATTATTAAGATGTGTGAGGCCAAAATGGTAGAGCAGAAGGCTCTCTTCCCACTCTCCACTCGCGTTCTCGTCTTCAATACTTCACAATGACCAAGTTTCGCTCATAGAAGCTCTTGATTGAGTGAAACGTAGCATTATTAATGACGTTTCTATGTTGTAAGTTTAACAGCAATTTGTTGGCACTGTACCTTGAAGATGGCACTGTACCTTGAAGATGGCACTGTATCTTGAAGATGGCACTGTACCTTGAAGATGGCACTGTACCTTGAAGATGGCACTGTATCTTCAAGATGGCACTGTATCTTGAAGATGGCACTGTACCTTGAAGATGGCACTGTATCTTGAAGATGGCACTGTACCTTGAAGATGGCACTGTAACTTGAAGATGGCACTGTATCTTGAAGATGGCACTGTATCTTGAAGATGGCACTGTACCTTGAAGATGGCACTGTACCTTGAAGATGGCACTGTACCTTGAAGATGGCACTGTACCTTGAAGATGGCACTGTATCTTGAAGATGGCACTGTATCTTGAAGATGGCACTGTACCTTGAAGATGGCACTGCATCTTGAAGATGGCACTGTATCTTGAAGATGGCACTGTATCTTGAAGATGGCACTGTATCTTGAAGATGGCACTGTATCTTGAAGATGGCACTGTACCTTGAAGATGGCACTGTATCTTGAAGATGGCACTGTACCTTGAAGATGGCACTGTATCTTGAAGATGGCACTGTACCTTGAAGATGGCACTGTACCTTGAAGATGGCACTGTATCTTGAAGATGGCACTGTATCTTGAAGATGGCACTGTACCTTGAAGATGGCACTGTATCTTGAAGATGGCACTGTATCTTGAAGATGGCACTGTATCTTGAAGATGGCACTGTACCTTGAAGATGGCACTGTACCTTGAAGATGGCACTGTATCTTGAAGATGGCACTGTATCTTGAAGATGGCACTGTACCTTGAAGATGGCACTGTATCTTGAAGATGGCACTGTACCTTGAAGATGGCACTGTATCTTGAAGATGGCACTGTACCTTGAAGATGGCACTGTATCTTGAAGATGGCACTGTACCTTGAAGATGGCACTGTATCTTGAAGATGGCACTGTACCTTGAAGATGGCACTGTATCTTGAAGATGGCACTGTACCTTGAAGATGGCACTGTATCTTGAAGATGGCACTGTACCTTGAAGATGGCACTGTATCTTGAAGATGGCACTGTACCTTGAAGATGGCACTGTATCTTCAAGATGGCACTGTACCTTGAAGATGGCACTGTATCTTGAAGATGGCACTGTACCTTGAAGATGGCACTGTATCTTGAAGATGGCACTGTACCTTGAAGATGGCACTGTACCTTGAAGATGGCACTGTATCTTGAAGATGGCACTGTATCTTGAAGATGGCACTGTACCTTGAAGATGGCACTGTATCTTGAAGATGGCACTGTATCTTGAAGATGGCACTGTATCTTGAAGATGGCACTGTACCTTGAAGATGGCACTGTACCTTGAAGATGGCACTGTATCTTGAAGATGGCACTGTATCTTGAAGATGGCACTGTACCTTGAAGATGGCACTGTATCTTGAAGATGGCACTGTACCTTGAAGATGGCACTGTATCTTGAAGATGGCACTGTACCTTGAAGATGGCACTGTATCTTGAAGATGGCACTGTACCTTGAAGATGGCACTGTATCTTGAAGATGGCACTGTACCTTGAAGATGGCACTGTATCTTGAAGATGGCACTGTACCTTGAAGATGGCACTGTATCTTGAAGATGGCACTGTACCTTGAAGATGGCACTGTATCTTGAAGATGGCACTGTATCTTGAAGATGGCACTGTACCTTGAAGATGGCACTGTATCTTGAAGATGGCACTGTACCTTGAAGATGGCACTGTACCTTGAAGATGGCACTGTACCTTGAAGATGGCACTGTACCTTGAAGATGGCACTGTACCTTGAAGATGGCACTGTATCTTGAAGATGGCACTGTACCTTGAAGATGGCACTGTACCTTGAAGATGGCACTGTACCTTGAAGATGGCACTGTATCTTGAAGATGGCACTGTACCTTGAAGATGGCACTGTACCTTGAAGATGGCACTGTACCTTGAAGATGGCACTGTACCTTGAAGATGGCACTGTACCTTGAAGATGGCACTGTACCTTGAAGATGGCACTGTACCTTGAAGATGGCACTGTACCTTGAAGATGGCACTGTACCTTGAAGATGGCACTGTGCCTTGAAGATGGCACTGTACCTTGAAGATGGCACTGTACCTTGAAGATGGCACTGTACCTTGAAGATGGCACTGTACCTTGAAGATGGCACTGTATCTTGAAGATGGCACTGTACCTTGAAGATGGCACTGTACCTTGAAGATGGCACTGTACCTTGAAGATGGCACTGTACCTTGAAGATGGCACTGTACCTTGAAGATGGCACTGTATCTTGAAGATGGCACTGTACCTTGAAGATGGCACTGTACCTTGAAGATGGCACTGTACCTTGAAGATGGCACTGTACCTTGAAGATGGCACTGTACCTTGAAGATGGCACTGTATCTTGAAGATGGCACTGTACCTTGAAGATGGCACTGTACCTTGAAGATGGCACTGTACCTTGAAGATGGCACTGTACCTTGAAGATGGCACTGTATCTTGAAGATGGCACTGTACCTTGAAGATGGCACTGTATCTTGAAGATGGCACTGTACCTTGATGACATTGTACCTTGAAGATGGCACTGTACCTTGAAGATGGCACTGTACCTTGATGACATTGTACCTTGAAGATGGCACTGTACCTTGAAGATGGCACTGTACCTTGAAGATGGCACTGTATCTTGAAGATGGCACTGTACCTTGAAGATGGCACTGTACCTTGAAGATGGCACTGTACCTTGAAGATGGCACTGTACCTTGAAGATGGCACTGTATCTTGAAGATGGCACTGTACCTTGAAGATGGCACTGTATCTTGAAGATGGCACTGTACCTTGAAGATGGCACTGTACCTTGAAGATGGCACTGTACCTTGAAGATGGCACTGTACCTTGAAGATGGCACTGTACCTTGATGACATTGTACCTTGAAGATGGCACTGTACCTTGAAGATGGCACTGTACCTTGATGACATTGTACCTTGAAGATGGCACTGTACCTTGAAGATGGCACTGTACCTTGAAGATGGCACTGTATCTTGAAGATGGCACTGTACCTTGAAGATGGCACTGTACCTTGAAGATGGCACTGTATCTTGAAGATGGCACTGTACCTTCAAGATGGCACTGTAGCTTGAAGATGGCACTGTACCTTGATGGCACTGTACCTTGAAGATGGCACTGTACCTTGAAGATAGCACTGTACCTTGAAGATGGCACTGTACCTTGAAGATGGCACTCTATCTTGAAGATGGCACTGTACCTTGAAAATGGCACTGTACCTTGAAGATGGCACTGTACCTTGAAGATGGCACTGTACCTTGAAGATGGCACTGTACCTTGAAGATGGCACTGTACCTTGAAGATGGCACTGTACCTTGAAGATGGCACTGTATCTTGAAGATGGCACTGTACCTTGAAGATGGCACTGTATCTTGAAGATGGCATTGTGCCATATTCAGTGCCATCTCTCTGTTCTCTTGAGTGCCATGACTCTGCTGTACGGGCAAAATATCTTGTTCAAGTTGTGTACCATTGTTCATCACGTTGTGTAACATTGTTCATCACGTTGTGTACCATTGTTCATCACGTTGTGTACCATTGTTCATCACGTTGTGTACCATTGTTCATCACGTTGTGTACCATTGTTCATCACGTTGTGTACCATTGTTCATCACGTTGTGTACCATTGTTCATCAAGTTGTGTACCATTGTTCATCACGTTGTGCACCATTGTTCATCACGTTGTGTACCATTGTTCATCACGTTGTGTACCATTGTTCATCACGTTGTGTACCATTGTTCATCACGTTGTGTACCATTGTTCATCACGTTGTGCACCATTGTTCAAGTTGTGTACCATTGTTCATCACGTTGTGTACCATTGTTCATCACGTTGTGTACCATTGTTCATCACGTTGTGTACCATTGTTCATCACGTTGTGTACCATTGTTCATCACGTTGTGTACCATTGTTCAAGTTGTGTACCATTGTTCATCACGTTGTGTACCATTGTTCATCACGTTGTGTACCATTGTTCATCACGTTGTGTACCATTGTTCATCACGTTGTGTACCATTGTTCATCACGTTGTGTACCATTGTTCATCACGTTGTGTACCATTGTTCATCACGTTGTGTACCATTGTTCATCACGTTGTGTACCATTGTTCATCAAGTTGTGTACCATTGTTCATTACGTTGTGTACCATTGTTCATCACGTTGTGCACCATTGTTCAAGTTGTGTACCATTGTTCATCACGTTGTGTACCATTGTTCACGTTGTGTACCATTGTTCACGTTGTGTACCATTGTTCATCACGTTGTGTACCATTGTTCATCACGTTGTGCACCATTGTTCATCACGTTGTGTACCATTGTTCATCACGTTGTGTACCATTGTTCATCACGTTGTGCACCATTGTTCATCACGTTGTGTACCATTGTTCATCACGTTGTGTACCATTGTTCATCACGTTGTGTACCATTGTTCATCACGTTGTGTACCATTGTTCATCACGTTGTGTACCATTGTTCAAGTTGTGCACCATTGTTCATCACGTTGTGTACCATTGTTCAAGTTGTGTACCATTGTTCATCACGTTGTGTACCATTGTTCATCACGTTGTGTACCATTGTTCATCAAGTTGTGTACCATTGTTCATTACGTTGTGTACCATTGTTCATCAAATTGTGTACCATTGTTCACGTTGTGCACCATTGTTCATCACGTTGTGTACCATTGTTCATCAAGTTGTGTACCATTGTTCATCACGTTGTGTACCATTGTTCATCACGTTGTGTACCATTGTTCATCACGTTGTGTACCATTGTTCATCACGTTGTGTACCATTGTTCATCACGTTGTGTACCACCATTGTGTACCATTGTTCACGTTGTGCACCATTGTTCATCAAGTTGTGTACCATTGTTCATCACGTTGTGTACCATTGTTCATCACGTTGTGTACCATTGTTCATCAAGTTGTGCACCATTGTTCAAGTTATGTACCATTGTTCATCAAGTTGTGTACCATTGTTCATCAAGTTGTGTACCATTGTTCATCACGTTGTGTACCATTGTTCATCAAGTTGTGTACCATTGTTCATCACGTTGTGTACCATTGTTCATCAAGTTGTGTACCATTGTTCATCAAGTTGTGTACCATTGTTCATCAAGTTGTGTACCATTGTTCAAGTTGTGTACCATTGTTCAAGTTGTGTATCATTGTTCAAGTTGTGTACCATTGTTCATCACGTTGTGCACCATTGTTCAAGTTGTGTACCATTGTTCATCACGTTGTGTACCATTGTTCAAGTTGTGTACCATTGTTCAAGTTGTGTACCATTGTTCATCACGTTGTGCACCATTGTTCACGTTGTGTACCATTGTTCAAGTTGTGTACCATTGTTCAAGTTGTGTACCATTGTTCATCACGTTGTGCACCATTGTTCAAGTTGTGTACCATTGTTCATCACGTTGTGCACCATTGTTCAAGTTGTGTACCATTGTTCATCAAGTTGTGTACCATTGTTCAAGTTGTGTACCATTGTTCATCACGTTGTGCACCATTGTTCATCACGTTGTGTACCATTGTTCATCACGTTGTGTACCATTGTTCATCACGTTGTGTACCATTGTTCATCACGTTGTGTACCATTGTTCATCAAGTTGTGTACCATTGTTCATCAAGTTGTGTACCATTGTTCATCAAATTGTGTACCATTGTTCATCAAGTTGTGTACCATTGTTCAAGTTGTGTACCATTGTTCATCACGTTGTGTACCATTGTTCATCACGTTGTGTACCATTGTTCAAGTTGTGTACCATTGTTCAAGTTGTGTACCATTGTTCAAGTTGTGTACCATTGTTCATCAAGTTGTGTACCATTGTTCAAGTTGTGTACCATTGTTCATCACGTTGTGTACCATTGTTCAAGTTGTGTACCATTGTTCAAGTTGTGTACCATTGTTCATCACGTTGTGCACCATTGTTCAAGTTGTGTACCATTGTTCATCACGTTGTGTACCATTGTTCAAGTTGTGTACCATTCACGTGTCAAGTTCATGTGTACCATTGTTCATCATGTTGTGTACCATTGTTCAAGTTGTGTACCATTGTTCAAGTTGTGTACCATTGTTCAAGTTGTGTACCATTGTTCATCAAGTTGTGTACCATTGTTCAAGTTGTGTACCATTGTTCATCACGTTGTGTACCATTGTTCAAGTTGTGTACCATTGTTCAAGTTGTGTAGCATTGTTCATCACGTTGTGCACCATTGTTCATCACGTTGTGTACCATTGTTCAAGTTGTGTACCATTGTTCATCAAGTTGTGTACCATTGTTCATCAAGTTGTGTACCATTGTTCAAGTTGTGTACCATTGTTCATCAAGTTGTGTACCATTGTTCATCAAGTTGTGTACCATTGTTCATCACGTTGTGTACCATTGTTCATCAAGTTGTGTACCATTGTTCAAGTTGTGTACCATTGTTCAAGTTGTGTACCATTGTTCATCAAGTTGTGTACCATTGTTCATCAAGTTGTGTACCATTGTTCATCAAGTTGTGTACCATTGTTCATCACGTTGTGTACCATTGTTCATCACGTTGTGTACCATTGTTGTGTACACCATTGTTCATCACGTTGTGTACCATTGTTCATCACACCATTGTTTGTGTGCACCATTGTTCATCACGTTGTGTACCATTGTTCATCACGTTGTGCACCATTGTTCATCACGTTGTGTACCATTGTTCATCACGTTGTGCACCATTGTTCATCACGTTGTGTACCATTGTTCATCACGTTGTGCACCATTGTTCATCACGTTGTGTACCATTGTTCATCATTGTTCATTGTTCATCAAGTTGTGTACCATTGTTCATCACGTTGTGTACCATTGTTCATCACGTTGTGCACCATTGTCACGTTGTGTACCATTGTTCATCACGTTGTGTACCATTGTTCATCACGTTGTGTACCATTGTTCATCACGTTGTGTACCATTGTTCATCACGTTGTGTACCATTGTTCATCACGTTGTGTACCATTGTTCATCACGTTGTGTACCATTGTTCATCACGTTGTGTACCATTGTTCATCACGTTGTGTACCATTGTTCATCACGTTGTGTACCATTGTTCATCACGTTGTGTACCATTGTTCATCACGTTGTACACCATTGTTCATCAAGTTGTGTACCATTGTTCATCACGTTGTGTACCATTGTTCATCACGTTGTGTACCATTGTTCATCAAGTTGTGTACCATTGTTCATCACGTTGTGTACCATTGTTCATCACGTTGTGTACCATTGTTCATCAAGTTGTGTACCATTGTTCATCACGTTGTGTACCATTGTTCATCACGTTGTGTACCATTGTTCACGTTGTGCACGTTGTGTACCATTGTTCATCACGTTGTGTACCATTGTTCATCACGTTGTGTACCATTGTTCATCACGTTGTACACCATTGTTCATCACGTTGTGTACCATTGTTCATCACGTTGTACACCATTGTTCATCAAGTTGTGTACCATTGTTCATCACGTTGTGTACCATTGTTCATCACGTTGTGTACCATTGTTCATCACGTTGTGTACCATTGTTCATCACGTTGTGCACCATTGTTCATCACGTTGTGTACCATTGTTCACACTATGACTTCTATCACAGAATGTTCAACACTCTGGCTTCTGCCTTCACCGTCAATCACATTTCATTCACTTTATTCCCCTTCCTTCAACACTGACTTCCCGTCTTTGTCATTCCCTTCCTCTCTCTCTCTCTCTCTCTCTCTCTCTCTCTCTCTCTCTCTCTCTCTCTCTCGTGTCTTCAATTTCACTTATTTCCTGCACACAACTCATCAGATAGTCTTGAAACCAGCCAGCAGTACTGTGTTAACATCTCTCTTTCAGTATCACCTTCTATCCTGCACACAACTCATTAGATAGTCTTCAAACCAGCCAGTTATCATCTTTCTCTCTCTCCATCTCTCGTGTCTTCAATTTCACTTATATCCTGCACACAACTCATTAGATAGCGTTGAAACCAGCAGTAGCACTGCGTCATCAGCAAACATCAACAGTGAGAGCTCTCACACTACACAAGATTCATTATTTATACTGCTAGGAGAACCTTCCAGGTGCCTTACCTTCCCGGGTCCCTTCTATAAACACTTGCAACACTGCAACATTGCACACAAAACACGCGCAACACTGCAACATTGCACACCAAACACGCGCAACACTGCAACATTGCACACCAAAATACGCACAAGTAACACTAGCCTTGTGTTGCACAAGTAACACTAGCCTTGTGTTGCACAAGTAACACCAACCTTGTGTTGCACAAGTAACACTTACCTTGTGTTGCACAAGTAACACTAGCCTTGTGTTGCACAAGTAACACTAGCCTTGTGTTGCACAAGTAACACTAACCTTGTGTTGCACAACACTAGCCTTGTGTTGCACAAGTAACACTAGCCTTGTGTTGCACAAGTAACACTAGCCTTGTGTTGCACAAGTAACACTAGCCTTGTGTTGCACAAATAACACTAGCCTTGTGTTGCACAAGTAACACTAGCCTTGTGTTGCACAAGTAACACTAATCTTGTGTTGCACAAGTAACACTAGCCTTGTGTTGCACAAGTAACACTAGCCTTGTGTTGCACAAGTAACACTAATCTTGTGTTGCACAAGTAACACTAATCTTGTGTTGCACAAATAACACTAGCCTTGTGTTGCACAAGTAACACTAGCCTTGTGTTGCACAAGTAACACTAGCCTTGTGTTGCACAAGTAACACTAATCTTGTGTTGCACAAGTAACACTAATCTTGTGTTGCACAAATAACACTAGCCTTGTGTTGCACAAGTAACACTAGCCTTGTGTTGCACAAGTAACACTAATCTTGTGTTGCACAAGTAACACTAATCTTGTGTTGCACAAGTAACACTAGCCTTGTGTTGCACAAGTAACACTAGCCTTGTGTTGCACAAGTAACACTAGCCTTGTGTTGCACAAGTAACACTAGCCTTGTGTTGCACAAGTAACACTAACCTTGTGTTGCACAAGTAACACTAACCTTGTGTTGCACAAGTAACACTAGCCTTGTGTTGCACAAGGAACACCAATCTTGTGTTGCACAAGTAACACTAGCCTTGTGTTGCACAAGTAACACTAGCCTTTTGTTGCACAAGTAACTCTAACCTTGTGTTGCACAAGTAACACTAACCTTGTGTTGCACAAGTAACACTAGCCTTGTGTTGCACAAGTAAGACTAGCCTTGTGTTGCAAAAGTAACACTAGCCTTGTGTTGGACAAGTAACACTAACCTTGTGTTGCACAAGTAACACTAGCCTTGTGTTGCACAAGTAACACTAGCCTTGTGTTGCACAAGTAACACTAGCCTTGTGTTGCACAAATAACACTAGCCTTGTGTTGCACAAGTAACACTAGCCTTGTGTTGCACAAGTAACACTAATCTTGTGTTGCACAAGTAACACTAGCCTTGTGTTGCACAAGTAACACTAATCTTGTGTTGCACAAGTAACACTAGCCTTGTGTTGCACAAGTAACACTAGCCTTGTGTTGCACAAGTAACACTAGCCTTGTGTTGCACAAGTAACACTAGCCTTGTGTTGCACAAGTAACCCTTGCCTTGTGTTACACAAGTAACACTAGCCTTGTGTTGCACAAGTAACACTAACCTTGTGTTGCACAAGGAACACCAACCTTGTGTTGCACAAGTAACACTAGCCTTGTGTTGCACAAGTAACACTAGCCTTGTGTTGCACAAGTAACACTAACCTTGTGTTGCACAAGGAACACCAATCTTGTGTTGCACAAATAACACTAGCCTTGTGTTGCACAAGTAACACTAATCTTGTGTTGCACAAGTAACACTAGCCTTGTGTTGCACAAGTAACACTAGCCTTGTGTTGCACAAGTAACACTAACCTTGTGTTGCACAACACTAGCCTTGTGTTGCACAAGTAACACTAGCCTTGTGTTGCACAAGTAACACTAGCCTTGTGTTGCACAAGTAACACTAGCCTTGTGTTGCACAAGTAACACTAGCCTTGTGTTGCACAAATAACACTAGCCTTGTGTTGCACAAATAACACTAGCCTTGTGTTGCACAAGTAACACTAGCCTTGTGTTGCACAAGTAACACTAATCTTGTGTTGCACAAGTAACACTAGCCTTGTGTTGCACAAGTAACACTAGCCTTGTGTTGCACAAGTAACACTAGCCTTGTGTTGCACAAGTAACACTAGCCTTGTGTTGCACAAGTAACACTAACCTTGTGTTGCACAAGTAACACTAGCCTTGTGTTGCACAAGTAACACTAGCCTTGTGTTGCACAAGTAACACTAACCTTGTGTTGCACAAGTAACACTAGCCTTGTGTTGCACAAGTAGCACTAACCTTGTGTTGCACGAGGAACACTATGTGTTGCACAAGTAACACTAACCTTGTGTTACACGAGGAACACTATGTGTTGCACAAGTAACACAAACCTTGTGTTGCACAAGTAACACTAATCTTGTGTTGCACGAGGAACACTAGCCTTGTGTTGCACAAGTAACACTAACCTTGTGTTACACGAGGAACACTATGTGTTGCACAAGTAACACTAACCTTGTGTTGCACAAGTAACACTAACCTTGTGTTGCACAAGTAACACTAACCTTGTGTTGCACAAGTAACACTAACCTTGTGTTGCACAAGTAACACTAACCTTGTGTTGCACGAGGAACACTATGTGTTGCACGAGGAACACTATGTGTTGCACGAGGAACACTATGTGTTGCACAAGTAACACCAACCTTGTGTTGCACAAGTAACACTAACCTTGTGTTGCACAAGTAACACTAACCTTGTGTTGCACGAGGAATACTATGTGTTGCACAAGTAACACCAACCTTGTGTTGCACAAGTAACACTAACCTTGTGTTGCACAAGTAACACTAACCTTGTGTTGCACAAGGAACACTAACCTTGTGTTGCACAAGTAACACTAACCTTGTGTTGCACAAGTAACACCAACCTTGTGTTGCACAAGTAACACTAACCTTGTGTTGCACAAGTAACACTAACCTTGTGTTGCACAAGTAACACTAACCTTGTGTTGCACAAGTAACACTAACCTTGTGTTGCACAAGTAACACCAACCTTGTGTTGCACAAGTAACACCAACCTTGTGTTGCACAAGTAACACCAACCTTGTGTTGCACAAGTAACACCAACCTTGTGTTGCACAAGTAACACTAACCTTGTGTTACACGAGGAACACTATGTGTTGCACAAGTAACACTAACCTTGTGTTGCACAAGTAACACTAACCTTGTGTTGCACGAGGAACACTATGTGTTGCACAAGTAACACTAACCTTGTGTTGCACAAGTAACACTAACCTTGTGTTGCACAAGTAACACTAACCTTGTGTTGCACAAGTAACACTAACCTTGTGTTAACCTTGAGTTGCATAAGTAACACCAACCTTGTGTTGCACAAGTAACACCAACCTTGTGTTGCACAAGTAACACCAACCTTGTGTTGCACAAGTAACACTAACCTTGTGTTGCACAAGTAACACTAACCTTGTGTTGCACAAGTAACACTAACCTTGTGTTGCACAAGTAACACTAACCTTGTGTTGCACAAGTAACACCAACCTTGTGTTGCACAAGTAACACTAACCTTGTGTTGCACAAGTAACACTAACCTTGTGTTGCACAAGGAACACTAACCTTGTGTTGCACAAGTAACACTAACCTTGTGTTGCACAAGTAACACCAACCTTGTGTTGCACAAGTAACACCAACCTTGTGTTGCACAAGTAACACCAACTTTGTGTTGCACAAGTAACACCAACTTTGTGTTACACGAGGAACACTATGTGTTGCACAAGTAACACCAACCTTGTGTTGCACAAGTAACACCAACCTTGTGTTGCACGAGGAACACTATGTGTTGCACAAGTAACACTAACCTTGTGTTGCACAAGTAACACTAACCTTGTGTTGCACAAGTAACACTAACCTTGTGTTGCACAAGTAACACTAACCTTGTGTTGCACAAGGAACACCAACCTTGTGTTGCACAAGGAACACCAACCTTGTGTTGCACAAGGAACACCAACCTTGTGTTGCACAAGGAACACCAACCTTGTGTTGCACAAGTAACACAAACCTTGTGTTGCACAAGGAACACCAACCTTGTGTTGCACAAGTAACACCAACCTTGTGTTGCACAAGTAACACCAACCTTGTGTTGCACAAGTAACACCAACCTTGTGTTGCACAAGTAACACCAACCTTGTGTTGCACAAGTAACACCAACCTTGTGTTGCACAAGTAACACCAACCTTGTGTTGCACAAGTAACACCAACCTTGTGTTGCACAAGTAACACTAACCTTGTGTTGCACAAGTAACACCAACCTTGTATTGCACAAGTAACACAAACCTTGTGTTGCACAAGGAACACCAACCTTGTGTTGCACAAGGAACACCAACCTTGTGTTGCACAAGTAACACCAACCTTGTGTTGCACAAGGAACACCAACCTTGTGTTGCACAAGGAACACCAACCTTGTGTTGCACAAGGAACACCAACCTTGTGTTGCACAAGGAACACCAACCTTGTGTTGCACAAGGAACACCAACCTTGTGTTGCACAAGGAACACCAACCTTGTGTTGCACAAGTAACACCAACCTTGTGTTGCATAAGGCCAGCAGCAACAATATGGTGGATCTACCTAGTGTAGATAGACAAATAGATAGATAGACAGATCAAGGATAGACGAGAGAACAGTGTTTGTCAGAGGACAACAGACAACAGTTTCTGTTGATTCTGCAACTTCAACAGTGACTTTCCGTTAATTTTCCAGCGTAAACAGTGGCTACTGTTTGTGTTGCAATATTAACAGTGACAAATACACTCAAGACACTTGACTTACACAATACACTCAAGACACTTGACTTACACAATACACTCAAGACACTTGACTTACACAATACACTCAAGACACTTGACTTACACAATACACTCAAGACACTTGACTTACACAATACACTCAAGACTCTTGACTTACACAATACACTCAAGACACTTGACTTACACAATACACTCAAGACACTTGACTTACACAATACACTCAAGACACTTGACTTACACAATACACTCAAGACACTTGACTTACACAATACACTCAAGACACTTGACTTACACAATACACTCAAGACACTTGACTTACACAATACACTCAAGACACTTGACTTACACAATACACTCAAGACACTTGACTTACACAATACACTCAAGACACTTGACTTACACAATACACTTAAGACACTTGACTTACACGACACACTCAAGACACTTGACTTACACAACACACTCAAGACACTTGACTTACACAATACACTCAAGACACTTGACTTACACAATACACTCAAGACACTTGACTTACACAATACACTCAAGACACTTGACTTACACAACACACTCAAGACACTTGACTTACACAACACACTCAAGACACTTGACTTACACAACACACTCAAGACACTTGACTTACACAACACACTCAAGACACTTGACTTACACAACACACTCAAGACACTTGACTTACACAACACACTCAAGACACTTGACTTACACAATACACTCAAGACACTTGACTTACACAATACACTCAAGACACTTGACTTACACAATACACTCAAGACACTTGACTTACACAATACACTCAAGACACTTGACTTACACAATACACTCAAGACACTTGACTTACACAATACACTCAAGACACTTGACTTACACAATACACTCAAGACACTTGACTTACACAATACACTCAAGACACTTGACTTACACAATACACTCAAGACACTTGACTTACACAATACACTCAAGACACTTGACTTACACAATACACTCAAGACACTTGACTTACACAATACACTCAAGACTCTTGACTTACACAATACACTCAAGACACTTGACTTACACAATACACTCAAGACACTTGACTTACACAATACACTCAAGACACTTGACTTACACAATACACTCAAGACACTTGACTTACACAATACACTCAAGACACTTGACTTACACAATACACTCAAGACACTTGACTTACACAATACACTCAAGACACTTGACTTACACAATACACTCAAGACACTTGACTTACACAATACACTCAAGACACTTGACTTACACAATACACTCAAGACACTTGACTTACACAATACACTCAAGACACTTGACTTACACAATACACTCAAGACACTTGACTTACACAATACACTCAAGACACTTGACTTACACAATACACTCAAGACACTTGACTTACACAATACACACTACACTCAAGACACTTGACTTACACAATACACTCAAGACACTTGACTTACACAATACACTCAAGACACTTGACTTACACAATACACTCAAGACACTTGACTTACACAATACACTCAAGACACTTGACTTACACCATACACTCAAGACACTTGACTTACACAACACACTCAAGTCACTGGACTTACACAATACACTAAAGACACTTGACTTACACAATACACTCAAGACACTTGACTTACACAATACTCAAGACACTTGACTTACACTCAAGACACTTGACTTTACACTCACACTTGACTTACACAACACACTCAAGACACTTGACTTACACAATACACTCAAGACACTTGACTTACACAATACACTCAAGACACTTGACTTACACAATACACTCAAGACACTTGACTTACACAATACACTCAAGACACTTGACTTACACAATACACTCAAGACACTTGACTTACACAATACACTCAAGACACTTGACTTACACAATACACTCAAGACACTTGACTTACACAATACACTCAAGACACTTGACTTACACAATACACTCAAGACACTTGACTTACACAATACACTCAAGACACTTGACTTACACAATACACTCAAGACACTTGACTTACACAATACACTCAAGACACTTGACTTACACAATACACTCAAGACACTTGACTTACACAATTCACTCAAGACACTTGACTTACACAATACACTCAAGACACTTGACTTACACAATACACTCAAGACACTTGACTTACACAATACACTCAAGACACTTGACTTACACAATACACTCAAGACACTTGACTTACACAATACACTCAAGACACTTGACTTACACAACACACTCAAGACACTTGACTTACACAATACACTCAAGACACTTGACTTACACAATACACTCAAGACACTTGACTTACACAATTCACTCAAGACACTTGACTTACACAATACACTCAAGACACTTGACTTACACAATACACTCAAGACACTTGACTTACACAATACACTCAAGACACTTGACTTACACAATACACTCAAGACACTTGACTTACACAATACACTCAAGACACTTGACTTACACAATACACTCAAGACACTTGACTTACACAATACACTCAAGACACTTGACTTACACAATACACTCAAGACACTTGACTTACACAATACACAACTTATACAACTATTAATTATTATTATTATTATTATTATTATTATTATTATTATTATTATTATTATTATTGTTGTTGTTGTAGTTACTGTTATTACTGTTGTAGTTACTGTTATTACTGTTGTAGTTACTGTTATTACTGTTGTAGTTACTGTTATTACTGTTGTAGTTACTGTTATTACTGTTGTAGTTACTGTTATTACTGTTGTAGTTACTGTTATTACTGTTGTAGTTACTGTTATTACTGTTGTAGTTACTGTTATTACTGTTGTAGTTACTGTTGTTGTTACTGTTATTACTGTTGTAGTTACTGTTATTACTGTTGTAGCTACTGCTTTATTACTGTTGTAGTTACTGTTGTTGTTACTGTTATTATTGTTGTAGTTACTGTTATTACTGCTGTAGTTACTGTTATTACTGTTGTAGTTACTGTTGTTGTTACTGTTATTACTGCTGCAGTTACTGTTGTTATTACCGATGCCGTGGAACATGAACCCGATATAACACTGTTGTAGCTACTGTTGTAGTCACTGTTGTTGTCACTGTTGTATTTAGTGTTGTTATTACTGTTGTAATCACTGTTGTTATCACTGTTGTTATTACCGTTGTTGTGGAATACCAATATTTTCTGGTCATTTTTAAGACTTGCAATTTCTGTTGTGAGAACAACGGGAAAATTTCTGTTGTGAGAACAACGGGAAAATTTCTGTTGTGAGAACAACGGGAAAATTGACCAATTTATAACAGTTATCCCAAAGATGTTGTAGCTCCTGGTCCCTGTTACTCCGTCTACTGTTGTAGCTGCTGGTCCCTGTTACTCCGTCTACTGTTGTAGCTCCTGGTCCCTGATACTCCGTCTACTGTTGTAGCTCCTGGTCCCTGATACTCCGTCTACTGTTGTAGCTCCTGGTCCCTGATACTCCGTCTACTGTTGTAGCTCCTGGTCCCTGTTACTCCGTCTACTGTTGTAGCTCCTGGTCCCTGTTACTCCGTCTACTGTTGTAGCTCCTGGTCCCTGATACTCCGTCTACTGTTGTAGCTCCTGGTCCCTGTTACTCCGTCTATTGTTGTAGCTCCTGGTCCCTGATACTCCGTCTACTGTTGTAGCTCCTGGTCCCTGTTACTCCGTCTACTGTTGTAGCTCCTGGTCCCTGTTACTCCGTCTACTGTTGTAGCTCCTGGTCCCTGTTACTCCGTCTACTGTTGTAGCTCCTGGTCCCTGTTACTCCGTCTACTGTTGTAGCTCCTGGTCCCTGTTACTCCGTCTACTGTTGTAGCTCCTGGTCCCTGATACTCCGTCTACTGTTGTAGCTCCTGGTCCCTGATACTCCGTCTACTGTTGTAGCTCCTGGTCCCTGATACTCCGTCTACTGTTGTAGCTCCTGGTCCCTGTTATTCCGTCTATTGTTGTAGCTCCTGGTCCCTGATACTCCGTCTACTGTTGTAGCTCCTGGTCCCTGTTACTCCGTCTACTGTTGTAGCTCCTGGTCCCTGATACTCCGTCTACTGTTGTAGCTCCTGGTCCCTGATACTCCGTCTACTGTTGTAGCTCCTGGTCTCTGATACTCCGTCTACTGTTGTAGCTCCTGGTCCCTGATACTCCGTCTACTGTTGTAGCTCCTGGTCCCTGATACTCCGTCTACTGTTGTAGCTCCTGGTCCCT
>NC_091384.1:1294876-1297376 GCF_038502225.1 Cherax quadricarinatus | reverse complement strand
ATGACAGCTACATCATGACAGCTACAGGATGACAGCTACATCATGACAGCTACAGGATGACAGCTACATCATGACAGCTACATCATGACAGCTACAGGATGACAGCTACAGGATGACAGCTACATCATGACAGCTACAGGATGACAGCTACAGGATGACAGCTACAGGATGACAGCTACAGGATGACAGCTACAGGATGACAGCTACAGGATGACAGCTACATCATGACAGCTACAGGATGACAGCTACAGGATGACAGCTACAGGATGACAGCTACAGGATGACAGCTACATCATGACAGCTACAGGATGACAGCTACAGGATGACAGCTACATCATGACAGCTACAGGATGACAGCTACAGGATGACAGCTACATCATGACAGCTACAGGATGACAGCTACAGGATGACAGCTACATCATGACAGCTACGGGATGACAGCTACAGGATGACAGCTACATCATGACAGCTACAGGATGACAGCTACAGGATGACAGCTACATCATGACAGCTACAGGATGACAGCTACATCATGACAGCTACGGGATGACAGCTACAGGATGACAGCAGTGGGCAAGTCTGGTCAGAGAGATTGGGATGCTGGAGGCTTGATCTTTCTCTGGTGAAAGTTGCTGACTCTCTCTCTCTCTCTACCTATCTATCTATTTATCTATATATCTATCTATCTCTGTACTCACTTATATGTGATTACAGGGGTCGAGTCACAGCTCCTAGTCCCGTGTATGTGGTGGTACATACAGTGTGTCTCTCACGTACGTACCTTCAGTACTCTCCCACATATGTCATTCTTCTCCCCACGTACCGTCATTTATCTCCCACGTACCGTCATTCATCTCCCCACGTACCGTCATTTATCTCCCACGTACCGCCATTCATCTCCCCACGTACCGTCATTTATCTCCCACGTACCGCCATTCATCTCCCCACGTACCGTCATTTATCTCCCACGTACCGCCATTCATCTCCCCACGTACATACCTCACGACACACTCATTGTACATGAGGTGGTGTGGCATCGTGAGTGAGGGATCCCTTCAAGGTATACCACTTTAGTGGGTGCTGGGGGCAGAGAGAATCCTGGTCTACCTTGAGGTATACACTAGGGGTATCCTGGTACCTCTTGTGCCCACACCCATACTGGGCATACCTTCCCACCCATGCCAGAGGTTTGCTTGTCGGGGTATAACTGTCTGGGTTGCTTGAGTACTATCAGCTTACTGAGGTATACCAGCTCAGTGTGTTCCATCCTGTGGGATGGTATATGACAGGGATACCCATCCTGTGTGACGGAATACGACAGGGATACCAGTACCTGTACTCTGAAGGATGTGAATGTCACAGTTCAGAGTACGTCTCAACACTAGCCACAAAACAGCCAACGAGAGAATGATCACAAATGTGATTCTTCTTTTCCGTGGTTCAAGCGAGAAGACTGGTCACACACACTGTGTACGTCGGGTCCATATTGGAGTATGCAGCACCAGTTTGGAACCCTCACCTAGCCAGACACGTCAGGAAACTAGAGAAAGTGCTAAGGTTTGCAACAAGACTAGTCCCGGAACTAAGGGGTATGTCCTACGAGGAGAAGTTAAGGGAAATCAACCTGACGACATTGGAAGACAGGAGAGATAGGGGGGATATGATAACGATATATAAAATACTGAGAGGAATCGACAAGGTGGACAGAGACAGGATGTTCCAGAGATGTGACACAGTAACAAGGGGATACAGTTGGAAGCTGAAGACTGAGATGAACCACAGGGATGTTAGGAAGTATTTCTTGAGCCTTAGAGTTGTCAGGAAGTGGAATAGTTTGGGAATTGATGTAGTGAAGGCAGGAACCATACATAGCTTTAAGCAGAGGTATGATAAAGCTCAGGGTGCAGGGAGAGTGACCCACTAGCGGCCAGTGAAGAGGCGGGGCCAGGAGGTATGAATCGACCTCTGCAACCACAGCTAAGTGAGTACACACACACACACACACACACACACACACACACACACACACACACACACACACACACACACACACACACACACACACACACACACACACACACAGACACACACACACACACACACACACACACACACACACACACACACATACACACACACGCACACACACACACACACACACACACACACACACACACACACACACACACACACACACAAACACACACACCCACACACACACACACACACACACACACACACACACACACACACACACACACACACACACAAAATCATGGAGAAGATTATCAGGAGAAGAGTGGTGGAACACCTAGAAAGGAATGATCTCATCAACAGCAGCCAACATGGTTTCAGGGACGGAAAATCCTGTGTCACAAACCTACTGGAGTTCTATGACATGGTGACAGCAGTAAGACAAGAGAGAGAGGGGTGGGTGGATTGCATTTTCTTGGACTGCAAGAAGGCGTTTGACACAGTTCCACACAAGAGATTGGTGTAA
>NC_091384.1:1287376-1289876 GCF_038502225.1 Cherax quadricarinatus | reverse complement strand
TATCAGCAGCAGTGCTATCAGCAGCAGTGCTATCAGCAGCAGTGCTATCAGCAGCAGTGCTACAGGTGGAGTGCTATCAGCAGCAGTGCTATCAGCAGCAGTGCTATCAGCAGCAGTGCTATCAGCAGCAGTGCTACAGGTGGAGTGCTATCAGCAGCAGTGCTATCAGCAGCAGTGCTACAGGTGGAGAGCTATCAACAGCAGTGCTACAGGTGGAGAGCTATCAACAGCAGTGCTACAGGTGGAGTGCTATCAGCAGCAGTGCTATCAGCAGCAGTGCTACAGGTGGAGAGCTATCAACAGCAGTGCTACAGGTGGAGAGCTATCAGCAGCAGTGCTACAGGTGGAGAGCTATCAGCAGCAGTGCTACAGGTGGAGAGCTATCAGCAGCAGTGCTATCAGCAGCAGTGCTACAGGTGGAGTGCTATCAGCAGCAGTGCTACAGGTGGAGAGCTATCAGCAGCAGTGCTACAGGTGGAGAGCTATCAGCAGCAGTGCTACAGGTGGAGAGCTATCAGCAGCAGTGCTACAGGTGGAGAGCTATCAGCAGCAGTGCTATCAGCAGCAGTGCTACAGGTGGAGTGCTATCAGCAGCAGTGCTATCAGCAGCAGTGCTACAGGTGGAGAGCTATCAGCAGCAGTGCTACAGGTGGAGAGCTATCAGCAGCAGTGCTACGCATCACTGAGATGTAACACAAAGCCAGTGAAAGTGCGGTGCACGGCTATCATCCCACTTTCAGCGCAGAGAATGTGCAGGCTCGATCACCCGTCACTTAACAGTGAAATAACCCACCTGGTATATGCAAGTGGTTCACTGGTTCACTGGTCCACTGAACCACTGGTCCACTGGTTCACAGGTTCACTGGTCCACTGGACCACTGATCCACTGGACCACTGGTTCACTGGTTCACAAGTTCACTGGTTCACAGGTTCACTGGTCCACTGAACCACTGGTCCACTGGTTCACAGGTTCACTGGTCCACTGGACCACTGGTCCACTGGTTCACAGGTTCACTGGTCCACTGGACCACTGGTTCACTGGTTCACAAGTTCACTGGTTCACAAGTTCACTGGTTCACAGGTTCACTGGTCCACTGGTCCACTGGACCACTGGTCCCCTGTTTTCCTGGTCCACAGGTCCACTGTTCCACAGGTAAACTAATCCACTAGTCCATAGTTCCACAGGTCCACTGGTCCACACGTAAATTAGTCCACTGATCCACAGGTAAACTAGTCCAGTGGTCTATTGGTCCACAGGTAAACTAGTCCACTGGTCCATTGGTCCACAGGTAAACTAGTCCACTGGTCCATTGGTCCACAGGTAAACTAGTCCACTGGTCCATTGGTCCACAGGTAAACTAGCCCACTGGTCCATTGATCCACAGGTAAACTAGTCCAGTGGTCCATTGGTCCACAGGTAAACTAGTCCAGTGGTCCATTGGTCCACAGGTAAACTAGTCCACTGGTCCATTGGTCCACAGGTAAACTAGCCCACTGGTCCATTGGTCCACAGGTAAACTACCCCACTGGTCCATTGGTCCACAGGTAAACTACCCCACTGGTCCATTGGTCCACAGGTAAACTAGCCCACTGGTCCATTGGTCCACAGGTAAACTAGCCCACTGGTCCATTGGTCCACAGGTCGTAGCCCACTGGTCCATTGGTCACAGGTAAACTAACCCACTGGTCCATTTGGTCCACAGGTAAACTACCCCACTGGGTCATTGGTCACAGGTAAACTGGCCCACTGGTCCATTGGTCCCACAGAGTAAACTACCCACTGTCCATTGGTCTGAGTAAACTAGTCCACTGGTCATTGGTCCACAGGTAAGCTAAGCCCACTGGTCCATTGGTCCACAGGTAAATATAGCCCACTGGTCCATTGGTCCTGATCAAACTAACCCACTGGTCCATTGGTCCACAGGTAAACTAGCCCACTGGTCCATTGGTCCACAGGTAAACTAGCCCACTGGTCCATTGGTCCACAGGTAAACTAGCCCACTTGCCCACGTACGATACTAGGCTGTCTGTGCTGTCACTGTGAATCTGTCTGTGCTGTCACTGTGAATCTGTCTGTGCTGTCACTGTGAATCTGTCTGTGCTGTCACTGTGAATCTGTCTGTGCTGTCACTGTGAATCTGTCTGAGCTGTCAGTGTGAAGTTGTCTGAGCTGTCAGTGTGAAGCTGTCTGTGCTGTCACTGTGAATCTGTCTGAGCTGTCAGTGTGAAGCTGTCTGAGCTGTCAGTGTGAAGTTGTCTGAGCTGTCAGTGTGAAGCTGTCTGTGCTGTCACTGTGAATCTGTCTGAGCTGTCAGTGTGAAGCTGTCTGAGCTGTCAGTGTGAAGCTGTCTGAGCTGTCAGTGTGAAGTTTCTGTGCTGTCAGTGTGAAGCTATCTGAGCTGTTTGAGAAGTTGTTTGTGCTGTCAGTGTGAAGCTGTCTGTGCTGTCAGTGTGAAGCTGTCTGTGCTGTCAGTGTGAAGCTGTCTGTGCTTTCAGTGTG
>NC_091384.1:1267376-1282376 GCF_038502225.1 Cherax quadricarinatus | reverse complement strand
ACACTGAGATATGCACCTCTCAGTGTATATATACACTGAGAGACATACCTCAGAGCATATTGGTGGAATGATGATGTAAAGAGAGTAGTAAGGGAGAAAAAGTTAGCATATGAGAAGTTTTTACAAAGTAGAAGTGATGCAAGGAGGGAAGAGTATATGGAGAAAAAGAGAGAGGTTAAGAGAGTGGTGAAGCAATGTAAAAAGAGAGCAAATGAGAGAGTGGGTGAGATGTTATCAACAAATTTTGTTGAAAATAAGAAAAAGTTTTGGAGTGAGATTAACAAGTTAAGAAAGCCTAGAGAACAAATGGATTTGTCAGTTAAAAATAGGAGAGGAGAGTTATTAAATGGAGAGTTAGAGGTATTGGGAAGATGGAAGGAATATTTTGAGGAATTGTTAAATGTTGATGAAGATAGGGAAGCTGTGATTTCGTGTATAGGGCAAGGAGGAATAACATCTTGTAGGAGTGAGGAAGAGCCAGTTGTGAGTGTGGGGGAAGTTCGTGAGGCAGTAGGTAAAATGAAAGGGGGTAAGGCAGCCGGGATTGATGGGATAAAGATAGAAATGTTAAAAGCAGGTGGGGATATAGTTTTGGAGTGGTTGGTGCAATTGTTTAATAAATGTATGGAAGAGGGTAAGGTACCTAGGGATTGGCAGAGAGCATGCATAGTTCCTTTGTATAAAGGCAAAGGGGAAAAAAGAGAGTGCAAAAATTATAGGGGGATAAGTCTGTTGAGTGTACCTGGTAAAGTGTATGGTAGAGTTATAATTGAAAGAATTAAGAGTAAGACGGAGAATAGGATAGCAGATGAACAAGGAGGCTTTAGGAAAGGTAGGGGGGTGTGTGGACCAGGTGTTTACAGTGAAACATATAAGTGAACAGTATTTAGATAAGGCTAAAGAGGTCTTTGTGGCATTTATGGATTTGGAAAAGGCGTATGACAGGGTGGATAGGGGGGCAATGTGGCAGATGTTGCAAGTGTATGGTGTAGGAGGTAGGTTACTGAAAGCAGTGAAGAGTTTTTACGAGGATAGTGAGGCTCAAGTTAGAGTATGTAGGAAAGAGGGAAATTTTTTCCCAGTAAAAGTAGGCCTTAGACAAGGATGTGTGATGTCACCGTGGTTGTTTAATATATTTATAGATGGGGTTGTAAGAGAAGTAAATGCGAGGGTCTTGGCAAGAGGCGTGGAGTTAAAAGATAAAGAATCACACACAAAGTGGGAGTTGTCACAGCTGCTCTTTGCTGATGACACTGTGCTCTTGGGAGATTCTGAAGAGAAGTTGCAGAGATTGGTGGATGAATTTGGTAGGGTGTGCAAAAGAAGAAAATTAAAGGTGAATACAGGAAAGAGTAAGGTTATGAGGATAACAAAAAGATTAGGTGATGAAAGATTGAATATCAGATTGGAGGGAGAGAGTATGGAGGAGGTGAACGTATTCAGATATTTGGGAGTGGACGTGTCAGCGGATGGGTCTATGAAAGATGAGGTGAATCATAGAATTGATGAGGGAAAAAGAGTGAGTGGTGCACTTAGGAGTCTGTGGAGACAAAGAACTTTGTCCTTGGAGGCAAAGAGGGGAATGTATGAGAGTATAGTTTTACCAACGCTCTTATATGGGTGTGAAGCGTGGGTGATGAATGTTGCAGCGAGGAGAAGGCTGGAGGCAGTGGAGATGTCATGTCTGAGGGCAATGTGTGGTGTGAATATAATGCAGAGAATTCGTAGTTTGGAAGTTAGGAGGAGGTGCGGGATTACCAAAACTGTTGTCCAGAGGGCTGAGGAAGGGTTGTTGAGGTGGTTCGGACATGTAGAGAGAATGGAGCGAAACAGAATGACTTCAAGAGTGTATCAGTCTGTAGTGGAAGGAAGGCGGGGTAGGGGTCGGCCTAGGAAGGGTTGGAGGGAGGGGGTAAAGGAGGTTTTGTGTGCGAGGGGCTTGGACTTCCAGCAGGCATGCGTGAGCGTGTTTGATAGGAGTGAATGGAGACAAATGGTTTTTAATACTTGACGTGCTGTTGGAGTGTGAGCAAAGTAACATTTATGAAGGGATTCAGGGAAACCGGCAGGCCGGACTTGAGTCCTGGAGATGGGAAGTACAGTGCCTGCACTCTGAAGGAGGGGTGTTAATGTTGCAGTTTAAAAACTGTAGTGTAAAGCACCCTTCTGGCAAGACAGTGATGGAGTGAATGATGGTGAAAGTTTTTCTTTTTCGGGCCACCCTGCCTTGGTGGGAATCGGCCGGTGTGATAATAAAAAAAAAAAAAAATATATATATATATATATATATATATATATATATATATATATATTTATATATATAGGCTAGAATACACTTATCATCTAACTCCTCTTCCCCCTGTGTACAGGCCCTAATGGTCTCCTCTATTCGAGTCCAATGGTACACCCACGCCTCCTTCTGCTACTACTGCTGCTGCTGCTGCTCTTCCTGCTAGCAGGGGCCCAGGAGCCACCACCCAACTACTCTCAGGACATGTTACCTGATACCAACTTCACTTGTAATGACAAGGCGACAGGTGGCTACTATGCTGATCCTGAAGCCAGCTGTCAGATGTTCCACGTGTGTGTCAGAGTGTCTGATGAAGAGGTAAGTACCTGAGTCAGGTGTTCAAGGTAAGTACCTGAGTACTGTCAGGTGTTTAAGGTAAGTACCTGAGTACTGTTTGTCAGGTGTTCAAGTATGAGATAGTCAATGGACAGAAAGAGAGGTAAGAAAGATGGTCGGTAGACGGGAAGACAGAGGTATATAAGATCGTCAGTAGACAGGAAAAGAGAGGTGAGAAAGATTGTCAATAAACAGGAAGAGAGAGGTGTGCAAGATTGTCAATAGACAGAGATAAACAGGTAAGACAGGACGTGGGTAGACAGGGACCATCTGGTCCCTTACCCGGATCACTTATATAAGGCATAAGGACCACTTTGGTCTCCTCATACCCCACATTAACAAAAAAATAGGAACCACTATCCACCCAGAAAACGTCCATATACACATTAATTTTCCAGCAATAAGAATATCTTGGAGAATACCTAGCCAAGATAAGTGATCAGATCAAAACAATAGGTTCTGTAAAGAGGGTTAACACCTCCTCGGTCCATTGTTTGAGGATCCAGTCTCACAAGACAAGAGGATCCGCCTGTCATTTATTGACCTGGATGTTTGGGAGTCTCCCGTCTATTGCCACGGCTTTGTTTGGTTCTTCCGTCTATTGTCAGGGTTTTGTTTGGTTCCTCCGTCTATTGTCACGGTTTTGTTTGGTTCCTCCGTCTATTGTCAGGGTTTTGTTTGGTTCTTCCGTCTATTGTCACGGTTTTGTTTGGTTCTTCCGTCTATTGTCACGGCTTTGTTTGGTTCTTCCGTCTATTGTCACTGTTTTGTTTGGTTCTTCCGTCTATTGTCACGGCTTTGTTTGGTTCTTCCGTCTATTGTCACGGTTTTGTTTGGTTCTTCCGTCTATTGTCACGGTTTTGTTTGATTCTTCCGTCTATTGTCACGGTTTTGTTTGATTCTTCCGTCTATTGTCACGGCTTTGTTTGGTTCTTCCGTCTATTGTCACGGTTTTGTTTGATTCTTCCGTCTATTGTCACGGTTTTGTTTGATTCTTCCGTCTATTGTCACGGTTTTGTTTGGTTCTTCCGTCTATTGTCACGGTTTTGTTTGGTTCTTCCGTCTATTGTCACGGTTTTGTTTGATTCTTCCGTCTATTGTCACGGTTTTGTTTGATTCTTCCGTCTATTGTCACGGTTTTGTTTGGTTCTTCCGTCTATTGTCACGGTTTTGTTTGGTTCTTCCATCTATTGCCAAAGCTTTGTTTGGTTCTATCGTCTATTGTCGCTTCAATATATATATATATATATATATATATATATATATATATATATATATATATATATATATATATATATATATATATATATATATATATATATATATATATATATATTTATTTTATTATCACACTGGCCGATTCCCACCAAGGCAGGGTGGCCCGAAAAAAGAAAAACTTTCACCATCATTCACTCCATCACTGTCTTGCCAGAAGGGTGCTTTACACTACAGTCTTTAAACTGCAACATTAACACCCCTCCTTCAGAGTGAAGGCACTGTACTTCCCATCTCCAGGACTCAAGTCCGGCCTGCCGGTTTCCCTGAATCCCTTCATAAATGTTACTTTGCTGACACTCCAACAGCACGTCAAGTATTAAAAACCATTTGTCTCCATTCACTCCTATCAAACACGCTCACGCATGCCTGCTGGAAGTCCAAGCCCCTCGCACACAAAACCTCCTTTACCCCTTCCCTCCAACCCTTCCTAGGCCGACCCCTACCCCCCCCGTCCTTCCACTACAGACTGATACACTCTTGAAGTCATTCTGTTTCGCTCCATTCTCTCTACATGTCCGAACCACCTCAACAACCCTTCCTCAGCCCTCTGGACAACAGTTTTGGTAATCCCGCACCTCCTCCTAACTTCCAAACTACGAATTCTCTGCATTATATTCACACCACACATTGCCCTCAGACATGACATCTCCACTGCCTCCAGCCTTCTCCTCGCTGCAACATTCATCACCCACGCTTCTCACCCATATAAGAGCGTTGGTAAAACTATACTCTCATACATTCCCCTCTTTGCCTCCAAGGACAAAGTTCTTTGTCTCCACAGACTCCTAAGTGCACCACTCACTCTTTTTCCCTCATCAATTCTATGATTCACCTCATCTTTCATAGACCCATCCGCTGACACGTCCACTCCCAAATATCTGAATACATTCACCTCCTCCATACTCTCTCCCTCCAATCTGATATTCAATCTTTCATCACCTAATCTTTTTGTTATCCTCATAACCTTACTCTTTCCTGTATTCACCTTTAATTTTCTTCTTTTGCACACCCTACCAAATTCATCCACCAATCTCTGCAGCTTCTCTTCAGAATCTCCCAAGAGCACAGTGTCATCAGCAAAGAGCAGCTGTGACAACTCCCACTTTGTGTGTGATTCTTTATCTTTTAACTCCACGCCTCTTGCCAAGACCCTCGCATTTACTTCTCTTACAAACCCCATCTATAAATATATTAAACAACCACGGTGACATCACACATCCTTGTCTAAGGCCTACTTTTACTGGGAAAAAATTTCCCTCTTTCCTACATACTCTAACTTGAGCCTCACTATCCTCGTAAAAACTCTTCACTGCTTTCAGTAACCTACCTCCTACACCATACACTTGCAACATCTGCCACATTGCCCCCCTATCCACCCTGTCATACGCCTTTTCCAAATCCATAAATGCCACAAAGACCTCTTTAGCCTTATCTAAATACTGTTCACTTACATGTTTCACTGTAAACACCTGGTCCACACACCCCCTACCTTTCCTAAAGCCTCCTTGTTCATCTGCTATCCTATTCTCCGTCTTACTCTTAATTCTTTTCAATTATAACTCTACCATACACTTTACCAGGTACACTCAACAGACTTATCCCCCTATAATTTTTGCACTCTCTTTTATCCCCTTTGCCTTTATACAAAGGAACTATACATGCTCTCTGCCAATCACTAGGTACCTTACCCTCTTCCATACATTTATTAAATAATTGCACCAACCACTCCAAAACTATATCCCCACCTGCTTTTAACATTTCTATCTTTATCCCATCAATCCCGGCTGCCTTACCCCCTTTCATTTTACTTACTGCCTCACGAACTTCCCCCACACTCACAACTGGCTCTTCCTCACTCCTACAAGATGTTATTCCTCCTTGCCCTATACACGAAATCACAGCTTCCCTATCTTCATCAACATTTACAATTCCTCGAAATATTCCCTCCATCTTCCCAATACCTCTAACTCTCCATTTAATAACTCTCCTCTCCTATTTTTAACTGACAAATCCATTTGTTCTCTAGGCTTTCTTAACTTGTTAATCTCACTCCAAAACTTTTTCTTATTTTCAACAAAATTTGTTGATAACATCTCACCCACTCTCTCATTTGCTCTCTTTTTACATTGCTTCACCACCATATATATATATTATAGGTAGTAGGTTGTTAGACAACAACCACCCAGGGAGGTACTACCGTCCTGCCAAGTGAGTGTAAACTGAAGCCTGTAATTGTTTTACACGATGGTAGGATTGCTGGTGTCTTTTTTTATCTCTCTCATACACATGCAAGATTTCAGGTACGTCTTGCTACTTCTACTTACACTTAGGTCACACTACACATACATGTACAAACATATATATACACACCCCTCTGGGTTTTCTTATATTTTCTTTCTAGTTCTTATTCTTGTTTATTTCCTCTTATCTCCATGGGTCAGTGGAACAGAATTCTTCCTCCGTAAGCCATGCGTGTTGTAAGAGGCGACTAAAATGCCGGGAGCAAGGAGCTAGTAACCCCTTCTCCTGTATATATTACTAAATGTAAAAGGAGAAACTTTCGTTTTTCTTTTTGGGCCACCCCGCCTCGGTGGGATACGGCCGGTGTGTTGAAAGAAAGAATGATAATATATATATATATATATATATATATATATATATATATATATATATATATATATATATATATATATATATATATATATATATATATATATATATATATATATATATATATATATATACCTCGCATTGAGGTCCTTTTCAGACGATTGTTGAAAACTATCATTATTTTATGGTGTTGTATCTAGGAAGTGAAGGCTGGTGTGTATCTTGGTGTAGTGTAGTGGAGGACGTACTGGACGGTGTATGGACATTATAGTTAGGTTAGGTTACTTATCAACGAGAAGTTGTTATGAGGGTGTGAGTGGGTGAACAATAGCCTGGTTATTGTAGGTGTATTGTAGACGAGAGAGAGAGAGAGAGAGAGAGAGAGAGAGAGAGAGAGAGAGAGAGAGAGAGAGAGAGAGAGAGAGAGAGAGAGAGAGAGAGAGAGAGAGAGAGAGACATTCCTGAGACAGTGTCACCACTTATAATACAGGTACTAGTGATCGTTCATCTTGCAAGACGCTGCACGAGGGGTTAAGGGGTTAGGGGGAGGCTCGGTTATGAAAGAATCAAGGGGTTGTAAGGGTAAAGGGTGTTAATGCCGGTGTTAAGGGCTCTTGGTTGCAGGAGTTGGAGCTAATGAGAGTATACACACCTCCCACTGTATATAATAATAATAATAATAATAATAATAATAATAATAATAATAATAATAATAATAATAATAATAATTACACACACACACACACACAACACACACACACCCACACAAACACACACACACACACACACACACACACACACACACACACACACACACACACACACACACACAAACACACACACACACACACACACACACACACAACACACACACACACACACACAACACACACACACACACACACAACACACACACACACACACACACACACACACACACACACACACACACACACACACACACACACAACACACACACACACACACACACACACACACACACACACACACACACACACACACACACACACACACAACACACACACACACACACACAACACACACACACACACACACAACACACACACACACACACAACACACACACACACACACACACACACACACACACACACACACACACACACACACACACAACACACACACACACACACACACAACACACACACACACACACACACACACACACACACACACACAAAACACACACACACACACACACACACACACACACACACACACAGGGACAGGGAGCACTCTAGGACAGAATGAGAGGTTGGAAGACATTGAAGGAACTAGGACATGTGCAGGGACCTTACCAGATACCTGTGGGGGCCAGGAACAGGTGAGCAGGAAGGACAAACCAAGAAGCATAGGGGCCATAACTAGGGAAGGGACTGAAGGAAGGAACACTCCACGGGAAGGAACTAAAACACATCAGAGGATGCAATGGGAGTCACAGTGGGAGGTGGAAAGGGAGAGATCCGTGTTTGTCTATGGGCTAGACGAAGCTAAAGGGGAAACTTATGATGAAAGAAAGCAGGAGGAGAAAAAAGCGATTGAAGACATCATGAAGGTGATAGGCGAGGGGGACATGACCCAGGTGGCAAATTTTCGGAGAATTGGGTGGTTCACAAAGAAAAGGAATCGGCCTCTCAAAGTAATTTTCAAGGCAGAATCAACCCGAACCATGATCCTGCAGGAGAAAGCACGGCTGAGAGGCAAGCAGGAGTTCCGGAGTGTGTACCTCGACCGAGACAGAACACAGGACGAAAGGAAGACGATGAAAGAGAGAGTTCAAAAACAAAAGGAGAAATGGGAGGAAATGAAAAAGGAGAGCAGAATAACCCAGGATCAAATGGAAGGACAAGTACACCCCCCAGAAACACCTGCAGAAGGACTCCAGCCACGACACCCCCAAGGCAACTGAACAATCCAAACCAACCATCACACACCGATCCCTCTGTTTCCACCCCCCGCACCACAGTTACAGTATTAGAACAAAAGTTGAAGGTTTGGTACACAAATGCAGATGGATTAACGAATAAACATGAGGAATGGCAAGAAAGAATCAATGAGAAGTCCCCAGACATCATAGCAGTTACAGAAACAAAACTCACAGAGACAATAACAGATGCAATCTTCCCACCAGGATACCAGATCATGAGGAAAGATAGAAAGGGCAGGGGGGGAGGTGGGGTTGCTCTGCTCGTAAAAAACAGATGTAAATTCGAGAAAATGGAAGGCATAGATGAGACGGGAGAAAGAGACTACATAGCAAGTACACTTCAGTCTGGGGAACACAAAGTGGTCATTGCAGTGATGTATAATCCACCACAGAACTGCAGGAGGCCAAGAGAGGAATGTGAAGAGAGCAACAGAGCAATGGTGGACACACTTGCTGAGGTGGCAAGAAGAGCTCACTCCAGCAGAGCAAAGTTGCTGGTTATGGGGGATTTCAACCACAGGGAGATTGACTGGGAAAACCTGGAGCCACACGGGGGTCCCGAAACATGGAGAGCCAGGATGTTGGACGTGGTGCTGGAAAACCTCATGCACCAACATGTTAAGGACACTACCAGAGTGAGAGGGGAGGATGAACCAGCAAGATTGGACCTTGTGTTCACCCTGGGCAGCTCAGACATTGAGGACATCAAGTATGAGAGTCCCCTAGGAGCTAGCGACCACGTGGTTCTGTGCTTGAATGCATAGTAGAGCTGCAAGTGGAGAGAATAACAGGAGTTGAATGGGAAAAGCCTGACTATAAAAGAGGGGACTACATAGGGTTGAAGAACTTCCTGCGGGAGGTCCAGTGGGACAGAGAACTGGCAGGAAAGCCAGTGAATGAAATGATGGAATATGTAACAACAAAATGCAAGGAGGCAGTGGAAAGGTTTATTCCCAAGGGCAACAGTAACAACGGGAAGACCAGAACGAGGCCCTGGTTTACCCGACGGTGTAAGGAGGCAAAAACAAAGTGCAATAGAGAATGGAAAAAGTACAGAAGGCAGAGAACGCACGAAAATAGGGAGATCAGTCGCAGAGCCAGGAATGAGTATGCACAGGTAAGGAGGGAGGCCCAGCGACAGTATGAAAATGACATAGCATCTAGAATCAAGACTGACCCGAAACTGTTGTATAGCCACATCAGGAGGAAGATAACAGTCAAAGACCAGGTGATCAGATTAAGGACAGAAGGTGGAGAACTCACAAGAAATGATCAGGAGGTATGTGAGGAGCTGAACAGGAGATTTAAGGAAGTGTTTACAGTAGAGACAGGAAGGGCTGTGGGAAGACAGCACAGAAGGGAACATCAAGAGGGAATATACCAACAAGTGTTGGATGACATACGAACAACTGAGGAGAAGGTGAAGAAGCTCTTAAGTGACCTTGACACCTCAAAGGCGATGGGACCGGACAACATCTCCCCATGGGTCCCTAGAGAAGGAGCAGAGATGCTGTGCGTGCCTCTAACCACAATCTTCAACACATCCCTTGAAACTTGGCAACTACCTGAGAAATGGAAGACAGCTAATGTAGTCCCCATATTTAAGAAAGGAAACAGAAACGAGGCGCTAAACTACAGACCTGTGTCTCTGACATGTATTGTGTGCAAAGTCATGGAGAAGATTATCAGGAGGAGAGTGGTCGAACACCTGGAAAGGAACAAGATTATAAATGAAAACCAGCATGGGTTCATGGAAGGCAAATCTTGTATCACAAACCTCCTGGAGTTTTATGTCAAGGTAACAGAAGTAAGACACGAGAGAGAGGGGTGGGTAGATTGCGTTTTCCTAGACTGCAGGAAGGCCTTTGACACAGTTCCCCACAAGAGATTAGTGCAGAAGCTGGAGGATCAGGCGCATGTAAAAGGGAGGGCACTGCAATGGATCAGGGAATACCTGACAGGGAGGCAGCAACGAGTCATGGTACGTGAAGAGGTATCAGAGTGGGCGCCACAGGGGTCAGTTCTAGGACCAGTGCTATTTTTGATATATGTGAGCGACATGATGGAAGGAATAGACTCTGAAGTGTCCCTGTTCGCAGATGAAGTGAAGTTGATGAGAAGAATTAAATCGGACGAGGATGAGGCATGACTGCAAAGAGACCTGGACAGGCTGAACATGTGGTCCAGTAACTGGCTTCTCGAATTTAATCCAGCCAAATGCAAAGTCATGAAGATTGGGGAGGGGCAAAGAAGACCGCAGACAGAGTATAGGCTAGGTGGACAAAGACTACATACCTCACTCAAGGAGAAAGATCTTGGGGTGAGTATAACACCGAGCATGTCTCCGGAAGCACACATCAATCAGATAACTGCTGCAGCATATGGGCGCCTGGCAAACCTGAGAACAGCATTCCGATACCTTAGTAAGGAATCGTTCAAGACACTGTACACCGTGTATGTCAGGCCCATACTGGAGTATGCAGCACCTGTTTGGAACCCGCACTTGATAAAGCACGTCAAGAAACTAGAGAAAGTACAAAGGTTTGCGACAAGGTTAGTTCCAGAGCTAAGGGGAATGTCCTATGAAGAATGATTAAGGGAAATCGGCCTGACGACACTGGAGGACAGGAGGGTCAGGGGAGACATGATAACGACATATAAAATACTGCGTGGAATAGACAAGGTGGACAACGACAGGATGTTCCAGGGAGGGGACACAGAAACAAGAGGCCACAATTGGAAGTTGAAGACACAAATGAGTCAGAGAGATATTAGGAAGTATTTCTTCAGTCATAGAGTTGTAAGGCAGTGGAATAGCCTAGAAAATGACGTAGTGGAGGCAGGAACCATACACAGTTTCAAGACGAGGTTTGATAAAGCTCATGGAGCGGGGAGAGAGAGGGCCCAGTAGCAACCGGTGAAGAGGCGGGGCCAGGAGCTAAGACTCGACCCCTGTAACCACAAATAGGTGAGTACAAATAGGTGAGTACACACACACACACACACACACACACACACACACACACACACACACACACACACACACACACACACACACACACACACACACACACACACACACACACACACACACACACACACACACACTAGTAACCTTCACGGTAATATAACACGTCAAACTACCCTTGAGAGCTATATTATTACAAAAATATAATTCCTCGGATATTATAGAAGTGTTTAGGTGCACACGGAAGTAGTTTAATGAACCATCTATCACCCCATAACTTGTCTCCCATTGTTTATCATGGGGAGGAGAGGCAGGCACCAAGCATATTACCCCATTGTTTATCATGGGGAGGAGAGGCAGGCACCAAGCATGATATTACCCCATTGTTTATCATGGGGAGGAGAGGCAGGCACCAAGCATGATATTACCCCATTGTTTATCATGGGGAGGAGAGACAGGCACCAAGCATGATATTACCCCATTGTTTATCATGGGGAGGAAAGGCAGGCACCAAGCATATTACCCCATTGTTTATCATGGGGAGGAGAGGCAGGCACCAAGCATGATATTACCCCATTGTTTATCATGGGGAGGAGAGACAGGCACCAAGCATATTACCCCATTGTTTATCATGGGGAGGAGAGGCAGGCACCAAGCATATTACCCCATTGTTTATCATGGGGAGGAAAGGCAGGCACCAAGCATATTACCCCATTGTTTATCATGGGGAGGAGAGGCAGGCACCAAGCATGATATTACCCCATTGTTTATCATGGGGAGGAGAGACAGGCACCAAGCATGATATTACCCCATTGTTTATCATGGGGAGGAGAGGCAGGCACCAAGCATGATATTACCCCATTGTTTATCATGGGGAGGAGAGACAGGCACCAAGCATATTACCCCATTGTTTATCATGGGGAGGAGAGGCAGGCACCAAGCATATTACCCCATTGTTTATCATGGGGAGGAAAGGCAGGCACCAAGCATATTACCCCATTGTTTATCATGGGGAGGAGAGGCAGGCACCAAGCATGATATTACCCCATTGTTTATCATGGGGAGGAGAGACAGGCACCAAGCATGATATTACCCCATTGTTTATCATGGGGAGGAGAGGCAGGCACCAAGCATGATATTACCCCATTGTTTATCATGGGGAGGAGAGACAGGCACCAAGCATGATATTACCCCATTGTTTATCATGGGGAGGAGAGACAGGCACCAAGCATGATATTACCCCATTGTTTATCATGGGGAGGAGAGACAGGCACCAAGCATGATATTACCCCATTGTTTATCATGGGGAGGAGAGGCAGGCACCAAGCATGATATTACCCCATTGTTTATCATGGGGAGGAGAGGCAGGCACCAAGCATGATATTACCCCATTGTTTATCATGGGGAGGAGAGGCAGGCACCAAGCATGATATTACAGCGAAGAATCAGTAGGCCCACTGGACCATGCTAGCACGGCCTAGCAAAGTCTAGCACGGCCTAGCAAAGTCTAGCACGGCCTAGCAAAGTCTAGCACGGCCTAGCACGGCCTAGCACGGCCTTGCACGGCCTAGCACCTTCTAGCACGGTCTAGTACGGCCTAGTACGGCCTAGCACGGCCTAGTACGGTCTAGCACGGCCCAGCACGGCCTAACACGGTCTAGCACGGTCTAGCACGGCCTGGCACGGCCTACCACGGCCTACCACGGCCTACCACGGCCTACCACGGCCTACCACGGCCTACCACGGCCTACCACGGCCTACCACGGCCTACCACGGCCTACCACGGCCTACCACGGCCTACCACGGCCTACCACGGCCTACCACGGCCTAGCTGGAGACATTTTTAAAGCTAAGATAACGTTGTTGTGACCTGCTATCCTGTTGTAATTTATTATCTTCTCCTGTTGTGATCTGTTGTTCACACCTGTTGTGATATGTTACCTGTTGTGATCTGTTATCTTCTGTTGTGATCTGTTATCTTCACATGTTGTGATCTGTTGTCTTTACCTGTTGTGATCTGTTGTCTTTACCTGTTGTGATCTGTTGTATTTACCTGTTGTGATCTGTTGTCTTTACCTGTTGTGATCTGTTGTATTTACCTGTTGTGATCTGTTGTATTTACCTGTTGTGATCTGTTGTCTTTACCTGTTGTGATCTGTTGTATTTACCTGTTGTGATCTGTTGTATTTACCTGTTGTGATCTGTTGTATTTACCTATTGTGATCTGTTGTCTTTACCTGTTGTGATCTGTTGTCTTTACCTGTTGTGATCTGTTGTCTTTACCTGTTGTGATCTGTTATCTTCACCTGTTGTGATCTGTTGTCTTTACCTGTTGTGATCTGTTGTATTTACCTGTTGTGATCTGTTGTCTTTACCTGTTGTGATCTGTTGTCTTTACCTGTTGTGATCTGTTGTCTTTACCTGTTGTGATCTGTTGTCTTTACCTGTTGTGATCTGTTATCTTCACCTGTTGTGATCTGTTGTCTTTACCTGTTGTGATCTGTTATCTTCACCTGTTGTGATCTGCTGTCTTCACCTGTTGTGATCTGTTATCTTCACCTGTTGTGATCTGTTGTCTTCACCTGTTGTGATCTGTTATCTTCACCTGTTGTGATCTGTTGTCTTTACCTGTTGTGACGTGTTATCGTGTTGTGATCTGTTATCTTCTGTTGTGACGTGTTATCTTCTGTTGTGACGTGTTATCTTCTGTTGTAATCTGTTATCTTCCCGTTCTGTTGTGATCCCGTTACAACGGAGTTACCCCATAAGCCGTTTCTCTCTCCCCGACTACACGTCGTGACCAGCTGTGTGACCTGCAGTGACCTGCACTGTGACCTGCCTTGACCCCCTCCCCACTTCAGGACTCAACCCCTCCGTTCCTGATCCTCCAAACGGAGGATCGAGCCCCACACAACCCACAGAGGACCCAATACGACCCCAAACTCGGAAAAACGGGGTTTCAAACCTTTCCATAGAGCCGTTCGAAGGATGACAATCTTAAAAATTCTCAATTTTAGAGTCAGCAGAGCCCTCATCTAGCCCTGGTAAGAATAGGGATAGGATAGCCCAGCCAAAATAGGTGGATAGGAAGAGACAGGTGGATAAGTGGCCTTACCACTTATGTTTTAAGTGGTTTTTTGGTGGGTTTAACACAGTCATGGAGGTGTTAAACCAAGAAAACCAGAGAGGATAGTATACTATCTGTTGTGAGTAGAGCTTTGTCCTGACTTAATAAAGCTCTACACAGAGTAAAACACGATGAAGCTCTACACAGTGACATATAACATGACAGCTCTACACAGAGTGACATATAACATGACAGCTCTACACAGTGACATATAACATGACAGCTCTACACAGAGTGACATATAACATGACAGCTCTACACAGAGTGACATATAACATGACAGCTCTACACAGAGTGACATATAACATGACAGCTCTACACAGAGTGACATAACATGACAGCTCTACACAGAGTGACATATAACATGACAGCTCTACACAGAGTGACATATAACATGACAGCTCTACACAGAGTGACATAACA
>NC_091384.1:1084876-1262376 GCF_038502225.1 Cherax quadricarinatus | reverse complement strand
AGTCACCCCAGACCCATCCTGTGGGCGGTAGTCACCCCAGACCCATCCTGTGGGCGGTAGTCACCCCAGACCCATCCTGTGGACGGTAGTCACCCCAGACCCATCCTGTGGGCGGTAGTCACCCCATACCCATCCTGTGGACGGTAGTCACCCCAGACCCATCCTGTGGGCGGTAGTCACCCCAGACCCATCCTGTGGGCGGTAGTCAAAAGATTACAGAGGTACATAATTGGTCCAGGGACTGGACTCCAAAGTTTTGATAGCTGAGCAAGTTACAAAGGTACTGAACTCCAGGTAAGTCTGGTCACAATCATGACAAGTTACAAAGGTATTTACTACTACTAATAATAATAATTCTTGATTTCACTGCAGATGTCAATAGTATTTATAATATTCAATTGTATTTTTTTCAGATCCGCGACTTCCGGTTCGTGTGTCCCAACAATACGGTGTTTGATCAACAGAATTTTATTTGTACGAACTGGTGGGAGATAGACTGTAAGAGATCGACGAGATACTACAGCAAGAATGATCTCTTCAGGGAGGCTGAAACTACAACTGAAGCTGTGTATGAGTATGAGAAGCCGCTCTCTTACTATGAGTACATGTATGATGAGTATAGTGACACGCAGTCAAGAAATAGACCCGATTATGGGTTAGACTATTATGACCAGGATGGTAGACAGCGGTACGAGCGAGCGAGGAGTAGACAGGGTAAATCACAAGATGGTAGTACCACTAGTTCTACGGCAACTCCATTCACAACACCTGTGACTACTACTACTACTACTACTACCACCACTACTACTACTACTACTACTACCACAACGACTCCTAAACCGACTACTACAAGTACAACAACTATTACCAACACAGCGCCTCTGATCACCACTTCACGTCCCTTCCTCAGTTTTCCTCCGGCTTTTAAGGTGGGGAAACCTGTGGTCAGTATCAGCAGCTCTGTTTCACATAAATCCAACCATGACCATACCTCAGGATTTTCCAGGTTCCAGAATCCTTCCAGGATTGAATCGTCATCAACAAGAGCTATCCGTCAAGAGACATTAAGAGATGATGAGGTTGATGAACTGTATGATGGAGTTGACGACCCATTTGCTCACTATGACTGGCGAAGAGACTCTTCAGGTGTAACAGCCTCCACTAAGACCACATATGAACAACGTTTTGGGGCCAGCAGTCGATCTAGACAGCATCCTTCAATGTACTCAACTGCTACCAGGAACCAAGACTCTACATCGACCTCCCTTAAGAATAAAAATTATCTCGGTGACTCCAGTGAGAGTAGCAGCAATATCAGTCACACCAACAACAGAGAAAGTCACACCAGCAACAGAGAAAGATATACCAGCAGTAGAGGGTCAACATTCTTCTCCAACAGCAGGAGGATACGGCCGCCGGCAGCAGATCCTGGACGTGAAGAGTTCTCCAACTTCCGCTACTACAGAACAGCCTTCGGGAACATGTCTTCAGCAGCGCCACCTCCCTCCACAAGCCCTTCACCTCCTAAGTACAGATCCTCAACGTCCAGGTCAACCTCCGTAACAGTTTCTCCCATAATAAGATCAACCTCTTCAGTGTCTTCGTCCTCTTCATCTTCAAGCACAAGAGTTCGTCCTGCTGGTTACATTTCTTCCAGAACCGCTTCAAGAAACACAAGATATGCACTTTATGGCTGAACTCTGCACTACAAAACCCCAGCTGTGAATACCAATAGAAATAAGTTCTTGGGATTACACAACACAACGTGCTGGGCACTTAACATATATCTTCTTAATCAAAATCTGGCTGGTCAGATTGCAGGAATAAGTTTTTAGTGCTCAATAGTTATTAGAAGACCCAAAAACAGTGTTTGATACTGACATATAGGCGAGTCACAGTGGGTGACTTGAAGGAATAACCTACAGTTGATGAAATACATTATCTAACTTAAATGGATGGATAGAAAGGCGAGTGAATACTGGAGACACCAGGAGTAGAGAGGTAAAAATGAGAAAATCAGTCCCTCAGCCTTGACGAAGCAGCTTTGAGCTGCAATGAATGAGCAGAAGCAGATGAGCTCCTTGAAGTGAGCTACAGCTGATGAGTACAATGTATGAACTCCAGGGGATGATCTCAAGAAGATGAATCACGCTGAATGTGCTAGAATGGAAGCCAGAAGTCTGCAGGAAGAAACTTCTGTAAATTTTGGGAGAATGAGCCGTGGACAGACTAGGGTCATGTCTCTGGTGGCCTTATAAGGAGCTCGGTATCTAGGTTTCAATCCTATCGACTACACGAAGCTTATTAAGGCTACACATCACCTGTACATCAACCAGTCAGGACTACTGTATTACCCGAAATATGGATTAAAATTATCAATCTCTCTGTGTATATACACTGAGAGATGTATACGTATCTGTGTATATACACTGAGAGATTTACACTTCTCTGTGTATATACACTGAGAGATGTGTACGTCTCTGTGTATATACACTAAGAGATGTATACGTCTCTGTGTATATACACTAAGAGATGTATACGTCTCTGTGTATATACACTGAGAGATTTACACATCTCTGTATATATACACTGAGAGATGTATACGTCTCTGTGTATATACACTGAGAGATTTACACATCTCTGTATATGTGCACTAAGAGATGTATACGTCTCTGTGTATATACACTGAGAGATTTACACTTCTCTGTGTATATACACTGAGAGATGTATACGTCTCTGTGTATATACACTGAGAGATTTACACTTCTCTGTGTATATACACTGAGAGATGTATACGTCTCTGTGTATATACACTGAGAGATTTACACTTCTCTGTGTATATACACTGAGAGATGTATACGTCTCTGTGTATATACACTGAGAGATTTACACTTCTCTGTGTATATACACTGAGAGATGTATACGTCTCTGTGTATATGCACATGGCCATGGGGTCGAGAATATAAAACTCCCAACACAAGACCAACTTGAGAGTCATAACGTTAATGGTCTGAGGCCGAACAAGACCAAATAGCCAACAGATATGTATGGTAGACCAGATATAATATATATGTAACACAGGACGCCTCTGGCCACTCTTCACATTGTTAGGGTGGACCTGAGTCCTGGTTATTGTGCATCAGAGTACAAGTGGCGTCCCTCATGGCGTCCCTCGTGGCGTCCTTCATGGCGTCCCTCATGCAGTAATATTTGCATGGAGAATTCGTACCTATATTTATTTCGTGCTTAAAATAATCTCAATGGGCAGTTTTGTCCAATTTTTTTCAATATTGATAAAAAAACTCCAGATGTGGACACGTGAACGATACTTCGTGACATATTGAACGATACTAGAAAAATGTGATAAGGTTTAATTTTAAACCCTGAGGGTGTAGCTGTCGAAATGGGTTATATCAGAACTGTGATTAACAAAAATATTCTTTTTGTGTGTCGTATCTCCGAAAAAAATATCACAATGTGAAAATATTGGTGCAGGAAATTTTAAATACTTTCTATAGTCAACTTCAGCGACATTTTCTCGCTCTGAAGATGTGTGGATCAGCTCACGAAAGCGCCCGGGAGGTCCAAATTTTTATTTCTTCGTGTTCGTGGTCATGTTTATTATACTGGTTTCTTACTGTATTTTATAAATTTTACTAAATCTTGCAAATGAATTGAGTTGAAGAACCATTCTTAAATACTATGTTGACATGTCCCTGTGTGCACCTGTGTGTGTGTATCTGTGTGCACCTGTGTGCACCTGTGTGTGTGTATCTGTGTGCACCTGGGTGTGTGTATCTATGTGCACCTGTGTGTGTGTACCTGTGTGCACCTGTGTGTGTATCTGTATGCACCTGTATGCACCTGTGTGTGTGTGTGTGTGTGTGTCCCTGCGTGCACCTGTGTGTATGTGTACCTGTGCGTGCTTGTGTGTGCACACTTTTGTACTGCCCTGTGCACAAAAATATTGCTGTGTATGACGTGATAACAACAATACTGGGGTCAAGAAAAAGGTTATTAAACCAGGTTTTGTTTGGGACAACGTTTTGCTCAGTGTAGGGCTTTACAGAGGAAACGTTTTGCCAACCAGTGGTTTCTTCAGTCCAATACAGAGAAGGACGGTGGAAGACGAGAAGTTTGAAGTAATCAGTCCCTCGGTCTGGAGTCAGTGTGTTCTAACACTCTTGAGAACAGTACAGCATATGGTAGATAGGTATAATATTAATCAGGTAGCAGGACAAGTGTTTCCTGAAGCTGGTCTTAGTCATATAACGATCCACAGCTGGAGCTTTTGGTCATCTGACCGAGACCTTCCGCTGGCTTACCTCTCCACCCCTTTAAAAATATGGCAATGATTATAATTATTGTTTTTACTTAGATCAGCATGTGCACTGAGAGATACTCACCTATTTGTGGTTGCAGGGGTCAAGTCACAGCTCCTGGCCTCTATATACTGCAGTTAGAGCCTGATCATGACTGGATAAAGCTCTACACAGGGAGAAACGTTGTCTTTATAAGGTTGTCGCTACATCTCTGCCCTTCATTAATAAAAGTATTGTGTCTGAGACTCCCTACACTGTCTTAGTGACCCGTGCAATAAACACCACCTTAGAAATTAATGTCTGTTATTTAACCACCTTAGAAATTAATGTCTGTTATTTAACCACCTTATAATAATAATGATAATAATAATATTTATTTCTACCAGTACATGATACAACTTATACAGACCATAGCTCACACTTATGACATATTATATAGAAAGTTCCTTGTTATGTAGAGCATTTCGTGCAAATTAAGTCAGGTTTGTCCCCAAGATGCGACCCACACCAGTCAACTAACGCCCAGGTACCTAGTTTACTGTTAGGTGAACAGTGACAGCAGGTGTCTTATGGAAACGCGTCCTAATGTTTCCAGCCGTATCCCCCTCAAGGAAGGTTCCTTGATGTTGGTGACGGGCTCTTGATTTAGGGAATTGGATCTGTGCTCCAGTTCCCCAAATTAAGCCTGAATGCCTTCCACATCCCCCCCAGGCGCTGTATAATCCTCCGGGTTTAGCGCTTCCCCCTTGATTGAAATAATAATTCCAGCCGTACCGAGGATCGAACCACGGACCTCAGTGTGTGAGCTGGGTGATCTACCAGTCGAAAAAGAAGATTAAAGCCTATGTATGATCATGAGTCTTAGTGGGTTATCCTGGGTTACTAACTCTCAGGTACATAATGCTAGGAATTAAGTAATATTTCACAATGACCCCAATGGAAATAAGTCACTTTGCCTGACATTTTTTGGCTTATCCTGGGTAATTTACACTATGTATGATAATTGAACTTATGTGTACCTGTGTGTAAATTAACTTACTTACTTGCTTAATTACTTACTTACTTATATACTTGCTTAATTTCATTAAATATGGAGCGTATTGTTGGACACCTGGCAGGAAGGGTTCATTACGGTACCAGGTCCTAGTGGACCTATAATACAATAACATGAAGCAATATACTGCTGGTCAAGACTTGATCCGAGGCACTTCTGCGTCAGCCTTCGTCGGGTGTGGACGTCTCTCTCTCGCCTGAGTATCAGTGACAAATTTCCCCCGTTCTCACTGGGACGCTTGTCCTCATCTATTTAGCCCGCCGGGCACTCTACAGGAGGGGCACCTGGCACTCTACAGGAGGGGCACCTAGCATTCTTCAGGAGGTTCATCTGGCACTCTACAGGAGGGGCACCTGGAACTCTACAGGAGGGGCACCTGGCACTCTACAGGAGGGGCACCTGGCACTCTACAGGAGGGGCACCTGGCACTCTACAGGAGGGGTACCTGGCACTCTACAGGAGGGGCACCTGGTCATCAGCTTAATTTAGCCAGCTTCATTTTTTTCCGCTCTGCGGAAAATTCTTTAACGGTCTCTGGTGGGAAGCCGGTTACTGGACTCAGGTTGGAGTGTGGGCGTCCCTCTCTGCTGGGGCTTGGCAAGGGCGTCCCTCTGCTGGGGCTTGGCAAGAGCGTCCCTCTCTGCTGGGGCTTGGCAAGCGCGTCCCTCTATGCTGGGGCTTGGCAAGGGCGTCCCTCTCTGCTGGGGCTTGGCAATGGCGTCCCTCTCTGCTGGAGCTTGGCAAGAGCGGTCCTCTCTGCTGGAGCTTGGCAAGGGCGTCCCTCTGCTGGAGCTTGGCAAGGGCGGTCCTCTCTGCTGGAGCTTAGCAAGGGCGTCCCTCTGCTGGGGCTTGGCAAGAGCGTCCCTCTCTGCTGGAGCTTGGCAAGGGCGTCCCTCTGCTGGGGCTTGGAAAGGGCGTCCCTCTCTGCTGGAGCTTGGCAAGGGGTCCCTCTCTGCTGGAGCTTGGCAAGGGCGTCCCTCTGCTGGAGCTTGGCAAGGGCGTCCCTCTCTGCTGGAGCTTGGCAAGGGGGTCCCTCTCTGCTGGAGCTCAGCAAGGGCGTTCCTCTCTGCTGGAGCTTAGCAAGGGCGTCCCTCTCTGCTGGAGCTTGGCAACTTCGTCCCTCTCTGCTGGAGCTTGGCAAGGGCGTCCCTCTGCTGGAGCTTGGCAAGGGCGTCCCCCTCTGCTGGAGCTTGGCAAGGGCGTCCCCCTCTGCTGGAGCTTGGCAAGGGCGTCCCTCTGCTGGAGCTTGGCAAGGGCGGTCCTCTCTGCTGGAGCTTAGCAAGGGCGTCCCTCTGCTGGGGCTTGGCAAGAGCGTCCCTCTCTGCTGGAGCTTGGCAAGGGCGTCCCTCTGCTGGGGCTTGGAAAGGGCGTCCCTCTCTGCTGGAGCTTGGCAAGGGGGCCCTCTCTGCTGGAGCTTGGCAAGGGCGTCCCTCTGCTGGAGCTTGGCAAGGGCGTCCCTCTCTGCTGGAGCTTGGCAAGGGGGTCCCTCTCTGCTGGAGCTCAGCAAGGGCGTCCCTCTCTGCTGGAGCTTAGCAAGGGCGTCCCTCTCTGCTGGAGCTTGGCAACTTCGTCCCTCTCTGCTGGAGCTTGGCAAGGGCGTCCCTCTGCTGGAGCTTGGCAAGGGCGTCCCCCTCTGCTGGAGCTTGGCAAGGGCGTCCCCCTCTGCTGGAGCTTGGCAAGGGCGTCCCCCTCTGCTGGAACTTAGCAAGGGCGTCCCTCTCTGCTGGAGCTTAGCAAGGGCGTCTCTCTGCTGGAACTTAGCAAGGGCGTCCCTCTCTGCTGGAACTTAGCAAGGGCGTCCCTTTCTGCTGGAACTTAGCAAGGGCGTCCCTCTCTGCTGGAACTTAGCAAGGGCGTCCCTCTCTGCTGGAACTTAGCAAGGGCGTCCCTCTCTGCTGGAGCTTAGCAAGGGCGTCCCTCTCTGCTGGAGCTTAGCAAGGGCGTCCCTCTCTGCTGGAGCTTGGCAAGGGCGGTCCTCTCTGCTGGAGTTTGGCAAGGGCGGTCCTCTCTGCTGGAGTTTGGCAAGGGCGTCCCTCTGCTGGTGCTTGGAAAGGGCGTCCCTCTCTGCTGGAGCTTGGCAAGGGGTCCCTCTCTGCTGGAGCTTGGCAAGGGGGTCCCTCTCTGCTGGAGATTAGCAAGGGCGTCCCTCTCTGCTGGAGCTTAGCAAGGGCGTCCCACTGCTGGAGCTCAGCAAGGGCGTCCCTCTCTGCTGGAGCTTAGCAAAGGCGTCCCTCTCTGCTGGAGCTTAGCAAGGGCGTCCCTCTCTGCTGGAACTTAGTAAGGGCGTCCCTCTCTGCTGGAGCTTAGCAAGGGCGTCCCTCTCTGCTGGAACTTAGCAAGGGCGTCCCTCTGCTGGAACTTAGCAAGGGCGTCCCTCTCTGCTGGAACTTAGCAAGGGCATCCCTCTCTGCTGGAACTTAGCAAGGTCGTCCCTCTGCTGGAGCTTAGTAAGGGCGTCCCTCTGCTGGAACTTAGCAAGGGCGTCCCTCTCTGCTGGAACTTAGCAAGGGCGTCCCTCTGCTGGAGCTTAGCAAAGGCGTCCCTCTCTGCTGGAGCTTAGCAAGGGCGTCCCTCTCTGCTGGAGCTTAGCAAGGGCGTCCCTCTGCTGGAGCTTGGCAAGGGCAGTCCTCTGCTGGAGCTTGGCAAGGGCGTCCCTCTGCTGGGGCTTGGCAAGAGCGTCCCTCTCTGCTGGAGCTTGGCAAGGGCGTCCCTCTGCTGGAGCTTGGAAAGGGCGTCCCTCTCTGCTGGAGCTTGGCAAGGGGTCCCTCTCTGCTGGAGCTTGGCAAGGGGGTCCCTCTCTGCTGGAGCTTAGCAAGGGCGTCCCTCTCTGCTGGAGCTTAGCAAGGGCGTCCCTCTCTGCTGGAGCTCAGCAAGGGCGTCCCTCTCTGCTGGAGCTTAGCAAGGGCGTCCCTCTCTGCTGGAGCTTAGCAAGGGCGTCCCTCTCTGCTGGAAATTAGCAAGGGCGTCCCTGTCTGCTGGAGCTTAGCAAGTGCGTCCCTGTCTGCTGGAGCTTAGCAAGGGCGTCCCTCTGTGTTGGAACTTAGCAAGGACGTCCCTCTGCTGGAGCTTAGCAAGGGCGTCCCTCTGTGCTGGAACTTAGCAAGGGCGTCCCTCTCTGCTGGAACTTAGCATGGGCGTCCCTCTCTGCTGGAACTTAGCAAGGGCATCCCTCTCTGCTGGAACTTAGCAAGGGCGTCCCTCTGCTGGAGCTTAGTAAGGGCGTCCCTCTGCTGGAACTTAGCAAGGGCGTCCCTCTCTGCTGGAACTTAGCAAGGGCGTCCCTCTGCTGGAGCTTAGCAAAGGCGTCCCTCTCTGCTGGAGCTTAGCAATGGCCTCCCTCTCTGCTGGAGCTTAGCAAGGGCGTCCCTCTCTGCTGGAGCTTGGCAAGGGCGGTCCTCTCTGCTGGAGCTTGGCAAGGGCGTCCCTCTGCTGGGGCTTGGCAAGAGCGTCCCTCTTTGCTGGAGCTTGGCAAGGGCGTCCCTCTGCTGGGGCTTGGAAAGGGCGTCCCTCTCTGCTGGAGCTTGGCAAGGGGGTCCCTCTCTGCTGGAGCTTAGCAAGGGCGTCCCTCTGCTGGAGCTCAGCATGGGCGTCCCTCTGCTGGAGCTTAGCAAGGGCGTCCTTCTCTGCTGGAGCTTGGCAACTTCGTCCCTCTCTGCTGGAGCTTGGCAAGGGCGTCCCTCTGCTGGAGCTTGGCAAGGGCGTCCCCCTCTGTTGGAGCTTGGCAAGGGCGTCCCCCTCTGCTGGAGCTTGGCAAGGGCGTCCCCCTCTGCTGGAGCTTGGCAAGGGCGTCCCTCTGCTGGAACTTAGCAAGGGCGTCCCTCTGCTGGAACTTAGCAAGGGCGTCCCTCTCTGCTGGAACTTAGCAAGGGCGTCCCTCTGCTGGAACTTGGCAAAGGCGTCCCTCTCTGCTGGAGCTTAGCAAGGGCGTCCCTCTGCTGGAGCTTGGCAAGGGGGTCCCTCTCTGCTGGAGCTTGGCAAGGGCGTCCCTCTCTGCTGGAGCTTGGCAAGGGCGTCCCTCTCTGCTGGAGCTTGGCAAGGGCGTCTCTCTATGCTTGAGCTTAGCAAGGGCGTCCCTCTCTGCTGGAGCTTGGCAAGGGCGTCTCTCTCTGCTGGAGCTTGGCAAGGGGGTCCCTCTGTGCTGGAGCTTGGCAATGGCGTCTCTCTCTGCTGGAGCTTGGCAAGGGCGTCCCTCTCTGCTGGAGCTTGGCAAGGGCGTCTCTCTCTGCTGGAGCTTGGCAATGGCGGCCCTCTCTGCTGGAGCTTGGCAAGGGCGTCCCTCTCTGCTGGAGTTTAGCAAGGGCGTCCCTCTCTGCTGGAACTTAGCAAGGGCGTCCCTCTCTGCTGGAGTTAAGCAAGGGCGTCCCTCTCTGCTGGAGCTTAGCAAGGGCGTCCCTCTCTGCTGGAACTTAGCAAGGGCGTCCCTCTCTGCTGGAACTTAGCAAGGGCGTCCCTCTCTGCTGGAGCTTAGCAAGGGCGTCCCTCTCTGCTGGAACTTAGCAAGGGCGTCCCTCTCTGCTGGAGCTTAGCAAGGGCGTCCCTCTCTGCTGGAGCTTAGCAAGGGCGTCCCTCTCTGCTGGAGCTTAGCAAGGGCGTCCACAGGATCTAATTGGAAACTTCAATTTCTATCTCTATTTACAAAGGAACTTTTGTTCCTTTTCTGGTCGCATCGATAAACCGGACTGGACACCCCGGCGTGTGCTGTCAGTGGCCCTTATATACCAACACACAGAGAGACAAGACTTGATCCGAGGAAGTTGAGCTTCTCCTTGTCTTCCTCGGATCAAACCTGATTAATACTTCACCCCGAGAAGCTGAGGTATGAAGTGTATGTCACTGTCACTGTCACTGTCCAGACACCAGTGTATGTCACTGTCACTGTCCAGACACCGGTGTATGTCACTGTCACTGTCCAGACACCAGTGTATGACACTGTCACTGTCCAGACACCGGTGTATGTCACTGTCACTGTCCAGACACCAGTGTATGACACTGTCACTGTCCAGACACCAGTGTATGACACTGTCACTGTCCAGACACCAGTGTATGACACTGTCACTGTCCAGACACCAGTGTATGACACTGTCACTGTCCAGACACCAGTGTATGACACTGTCACTGTCCAGACACCAGTGTATGACACTGTCACTGTCCAGACACCAGTGTATGACACTGTCACTGTCCAGACACCAGTGTATGACACTGTCACTGTCCAGACACCAGTGTATGACACTGTCACTGTCCAGACACCGGTGTATGTCACTGTCCAGACACCAGTGTATGACACTGTCACTGTCCAGACACCAGTGTATGTCACTGTCACTGTCCAGACACCAGTGTATGTCACTGTCACTGTCCAGACACCGGTGTATGTCACTGTCACTGTCCAGACACCGGTGTATGTCACTGTCACTGTCCAGACACTGGTGTATGTCACTGTCATTGTCCAGACACCAGTGTATGTCACTGTCACTGTCCAGACACCAGTGTATGACACTGTCACTGTCCAGACACCAGTGTATGTCACTGTCACTGTCCATACACCAGTGTATGACACTGTCACTGTCCAGACACCAGTGTATGTCACTGTCACTGTCCAGACACCAGTGTATGTCACTGTCACTGTCCACACACCAGTGTATGTCACTGTCACTGTCACTGTCCAGACACCAGTGTATGACACTGTCACTGTCCAGACACCAGTGTATGTCACTGTCACTGTCCAGACACCGGTGTATGTCACTGTCACTGTCCAGACACCGGTGTATGTCACTGTCACTGTCCAGACACCGGTGTATGTCACTGTCACTGTCCAGACACCGGTGTATGTCACTGTCATTGTCCAGACACCAGTGTATGTCACTGTCACTGTCCAGACACCAGTGTATGACACTGTCACTGTCCAGACACCAGTGTATGTCACTGTCACTGTCCAGACACCAGTGTATGACACTGTCACTGTCCACACCAGTGTATGTCACTGTTACTGTCCAGACACCACTGGTGTATGTCACTGTCACTGTCCAGACACCAGTGTATGTCACTGTCACTGTCCAGACACCGGTGTATGTCACTGTCACTGTCCAGACACCAGTGTATGTCACTGTCACTGTCCAGACACCGGTGTATGTCACTGTCACTGTCCAGACACCGGTGTATGTCACTGTCACTGTCCAGACACCAGTGTATGTCACTGTCACTGTCCAGTCACCAGTGTATGACACTGTCACTGTCCAGACATCAGTGTATGTCACTGTCACTGTCCAGACACCAGTGTATGACACTGTCACTGTCCAGGCTGCACTCTAACAGCACCTTTCAAGGCAGGTGAAATTGCCGACCTAGAAAATGTACAGAGAACTTTCACGGCGCGCATAACGGAGATAAAACACCTCAATTACTGGGAGCGCTTGAGGTTTCTAAACCTGTATTCCCTGGAACGCAGGAGGGAGAGATACATGATTATATACACCTGGAAAATCCTAGAGGGACTAGTACCGAACTTGCACACGAAAATCACTCACTACGAAAGCAAAAGACTTGGCAGACGATGCACCATCCCCCCAATGAAAAGCAGGGGTGTCACTAGCACGTTAAGAGACCATACAATAAGTGTCAGGGGACCGAGACTGTTCAACTGCCTCCCAGCACACATAAGGGGGATTACCAACAGACCCCTGGCAGTCTTCAAGCTGGCACTGGACAAGCACCTAAAGTCAGTTCCTGATCAGCCGGGCTGTGGCTCGTACGTTGGTTTGCGTGCAGCCAGCAGCAACAGCCTGGTTGATCAGGCGCTGATCCACCAGGAGGCCTGGTCACAGACCGGGCCGCGGGGGCGTTGACCCCCGAAACTCTCTCCAGGTAAACTCCAGGTAAACACCAGTGTATGACACTGTCACTGTCCAGACACCAGTGTATGTCACTGTCACTGTCCAGACACCAGTGTATGACACTGTCACTGTCCAGACACCAGTGTATGTCACTGTCACTGTCCAGACACCGGTGTATGTCACTGTCACTGTCCAGACACCGGTGTATGTCACTGTCACTGTCCAGACACCGGTGTATGTCACTGTCACTGTCCAGACACCGGTGTATGTCACTGTCATTGTCCAGACACCAGTGTATGTCACTGTCACTGTCCAGACACCAGTGTATGACACTGTCACTGTCCAGACACCAGTGTATGTCACTGTCACTGTCCAGACACCAGTGTATGACACTGTCACTGTCCACACACCAGTGTATGTCACTGTTACTGTCCAGACACCACTGGTGTATGTCACTGTCACTGTCCAGACACCAGTGTATGTCACTGTCACTGTCCAGACACCGGTGTATGTCACTGTCACTGTCCAGACACCAGTGTATGTCACTGTCACTGTCCAGACACCGGTGTATGTCACTGTCACTGTCCAGACACCGGTGTATGTCACTGTCACTGTCCAGACACCAGTGTATGTCACTGTCACTGTCCAGACACCAGTGTATGACACTGTCACTGTCCAGACACCAGTGTATGTCACTGTCACTGTCCAGACACCAGTGTATGACACTGTCACTGTCCAGACACCAGTGTATGTCACTGTCACTGTCCAGACACCAGTGTATGACACTGTCACTGTCCAGACACCAGTGTATGACACTGTCACTGTCCACACACCAGTATATATCACTGTCTGTCCAGACACCAGTGTATGACACTGTCACTGTCCAGACACCAGTGTATGTCACTGTCACTGTCCACACACCAGTATATATCACTGTCACTGTCCAGACACCAGTGTATGACACTGTCACTGTCCAGACACCAGTGTATGTCACTGTCACTGTCCAGACACCAGTGTATGACACTGTCACTGTCCAGACACCAGTGTATGTCACTGTCACTGTCCAGACACCAGTATATATCACTGTCACTGTCCAGACACCAGTATATATCACTGTCACTGTCCAGACACCAGTGTATGACACTGTCACTGTCCAGACACCAGTGTATGTCACTGTCACTGTCCAGACACCAGTGTATGACACTGTCACTGTCCAGACACCAGTGTATGTCACTGTCACTGTCCAGACACCAGTATATATCACTGTCACTGTCCAGACACCAGTATATATCACTGTCACTGTCCAGACACCGGTGTATGTCACTGTCACTGTCCATACACCAGTGTATATTACTGTCACTGTCCAGACACCGGTGTATGTCACTGTCACTGTCCATACACCAGTGTATGTCACTGTCAGTCCAGACACCGGTGTATGTCACTGTCCATACACCAGTGTATGTCACTGTCACTGTCCAGACACCGGTGTATGTCACTGTCACTGTCCAGACACCGGTGTATGTCACTGTCACTGTCCAGACACCGGTGTATGTCACTGTCACTGTCCAGACACCGGTGTATGTCACTGTCACTGTCCAGACACCGGTGTATGTCACTGTCACTGTCCAGACACCGGTGTATGTCACTGTCACTGTCCAGACACCGGTGTATGTCACTGTCACTGTCCAGACACCAGTGTATGTCACTGTCCAGACACCAGTGTATGTCACTGTCACTGTCCATACACCAGTGTATGTCACTGTCACTGTCCAGACACCGGTGTATGTCACTGTCACTGTCCAGACACCAGTGTATGTCACTGTCACTGTCCATACACCAGTGTATATCACTGTCACTGTCCAGACACCAGTGTATGTCACTGTCACTGTCCATACACCAGTGTATGTCACTGTCACTGTCCAGACACCGGTGTATGTCACTGTCACTGTCCAGACACCAGTGTATGTCACTGTCACTGTCCATACACCAGTGTATATCACTGTCACTGTCCAGACACCGGTGTATGTCACTGTCACTGTCCAGACACCAGTGTATGTCACTGTCACTGTCCAGACACCGGTGTATGACACTGTCACTGTCCAGACACCAGTGTATGACACTGTCACTGTCCAGACACCAGTGTATGTCACTGTCACTGTCCATACACCAGTGTATGACACTGTCACTGTTCACACACCAGTGTATGACACTGTCACTGTCCACACACCAGTGTATGACACTGTCACTGTCCACACACCAGTGTATGACACTGTTACTGTCCACACACCAGTGTATGACACTGTCACTGTCCACACACCAGTGTATGACACTGTCACTGTCCACACACCAGTGTATGACACTGTCACTGTCCAGACACCAGTGTATGACACTGTCACTGTCCACACACCAGTGTATGACACTGTCACTGTCCACACACCAGTGTATGACACTGTCACTGTCCACACACCAGTGTATGACACTGTCCACACACCAGTGTATGACACTGTCACTGTCTAGACACCAGTGTATGACACTGTCACTGTCCATACACCAGTGTATGTCACTGTCACTGTCGAGACACCAGTGTATGACACTGTTACTGTCCACACACCAGTGTATGACACTGTCACTGTCCACACACCAGTGTATGACACTATCACTGTTCACACACCAGTGTATGACACTGTCACTGTCCACACACCAGTGTATGACACTGTCACTGTCCAGACACCAGTGTATGACACTGTCACTGTCTAGACACCAGTGTATGACACTGTCACTGTCCAGACACTAGTGTATGACACTGTCACTGTTCAGACACCAGTGTATGACACTGTCACTGTCCAGACACCAGTGTATGACACTGTCTCTGTCCAGACTCCAGTGTATGACACTGTCACTGTCCAGACACCAGTGTATGACACTGTCACTGTCCACACACCAGTGTATGACACTGTCACTGTCCACACACTAGTTTTAAATTGTTTAGCATTATACCGTTACAGCGACATACTCCGAATTGTGCCGTAAATCATTGTAAAAAATCAACATCCCTTTGTAAAATCATTTGTAAATTTCTCCTAAATATTTACAAAGATTTATAGGTTAGGAATATCAAAATGGAATAGAGAAACTTTATTAAATCTCGAATTTCAGTCGGAGGTCATTCGGGCGACATAGTACGAATGTAACAGAAGTAACGTGTAACACGTCACAGTGTCCCTGGATGATAGTCTTACATCAGTTGCTACTAAGTGAAGGTACGTGAGTGAATCTTGTTTGTGTCTTCTCGTACTGGGTGAATCTTGTGGGTTTAGCACCTTCCCATGAATGCTGGAATGATTGTCTGTTTCATTTTGCCTTCTGTATGCAATAATAATAATAATAATATTGGCAGTAATAAAGATAGCAATAATAAGAATAATAACATTGCCTCTCCTCACTTAACGTCAGAGTTCCATTCCTAAGACCACGTTGGTAAACAAATTCGTCGCTAAGTGAGGAGCATACTATAATGGTAGTGTCTTTGTGTCAACCATCTTTGATATTGTTTTAATGTCACCTTTGCACCGTTTATATCATTTTTAGTATATTAAATATTTATACAGTAGTGTACTGTATATTGTAATAAACAGAATAGAGAAAATCAGCTCTAATATACAATATTTAGGTATAAATACTGGTCAGAGTGCCCATTGTAAAATCGAGTCGTTGGTAAACGAGTACATTGCTAAGTGAGGAGAGGCTGTAATAATGAAAGTAATAATAATAAAAGACTGTTGAGTAGACTTCAGGATGTACATGTTTATAGAGGGGCCACAGATATATCAGATCACTTTCTAGTTGTAGCTACACTGAGAGTAAAAGGTAGATGGGATACAAGGAGAATAGAAGCATCAGGGAAGAGAGAGGTGAAGGTTTATAAACTAAAAGACGAGGCAGTTAGGGTAAGATATAAACAGCTATTGGAGGATAGATGGGCTAATGAGAGCATAGGCAATGGGGTCGAAGAGGTATGAGGTAGGTTTAAAAATGTAGTGTTAGAGTGTTCAGCAGAAGTTTGTGGTTACAGGAAAGTGGGTGCGGGAGGGAAGAGGAGCGATTGGTGGAATGATGATGTAAAGAGAGTAGTAAGGGAGAAAAAGTTAGCATATGAGAAGTTTTTACAAAGTAGAAGTGATGCAAGGAGGGAAGAGTATATGGAGAAAAAGAGAGAGGTTAAGAGAGTGGTGAAGCAATGTAAAAAGAGAGCAAATGAGAGAGTAGGTGAGATGTTATCAACAAATTTTGTTGAAAATAAGAAAAAGTTTTGGAGTGAGATTAACAAGTTAAGGAAGCCTAGAGAACAAATGGATTTGTCAGTTAAAAATAGGAGAGGAGAGTTATTAAATGGAGAGTTAGAGGTATTGGGAAGATGGAGGGAATATTTTGAGGAATTGTTAAATGTTGATGAAGATAGGGAAGCTGTGATTTCGTGTATAGGGCAAGGAGGAATAACATCTTGTAGGAGTGAGGAAGAGCCAGTTGTGAGTGTGGGGGAAGTTCGTGAGGCAGTAGGTAAAATGAAAGGGGGGTAAGGCAGCCGGGATTGATGGGATAAAGATAGAAATGTTAAAAGCAGGTGGGGATATAGTTTTGGAGTGGTTGGTGCAATTATTTAATAAATGTATGGAAGAGGGTAAGGTACCATGGGATTGGCAAAGAGCATGCATAGTTCCTTTGTATAAAGGCAAAGGGGACAAAAGAGAGTGCAAAAATTATAGGGGGATAATTCTGTTGAGTATACCTGGTAAAGTGTATGGTAGAGTTATTATTGAAAGAATTAAAAGTAAGACTGAGAATAGGATAGCAGATGAACAAGGAGGCTTTAGGAAAGGTAGGGGGTGTGTGGACCAGGTGTTTACAGTGAAACATATAAGTGAACAGTATTTAGATAAGGCTAAAGAGGTCTTTGTGGCATTTATGGATTTGGAAAAGGCGTATGACAGGGTGGATAGGGGGGGCAATGTGGCAGATGTTGCAAGTGTATGGTGTAGGAGGTAGGTTACTGAAAGCAGTGAAGAGTTTTTACGAGGATAGTGAGGCTCAAGTTAGAGTACATAGGAAAGAGGGAAATTATTTCCCAGTAAAAGTAAGCCTTAGACAAGGATGTCTGATGTCACCGTGGTTGTTTAATATATTTATAGATGGGGTTGTAAGAGAAGTAAATGCGAGGGTCTTGACAAGAGGCGTGGAGTTAAAAGATAAAGAATCACACATAAAGTGGGAGTTGTCACAGTTGCTCTTTGCTGATGACACTGTGCTCTTGGGAGATTCTGAAGAGAAGTTGCAGAGATTGGTGGATGAATTTGGTAGGGTATGCAAAAGAAGAAAATTAAAAGTGAATACAGGAAAGAGTAAGGTTATGAGGATAAAAATATTAGGTGATGAAAGATTGGATATCAGATTGGAGGGAGAGAGTATGGAGGAGGTGAATGTATTCAGATATTTGGGAGTGGACATGTCAGCGGATGGGTCTATGAAGGATGAGGTGAATCATAGAATTGATGAGGGGAAAAGGGTGAGTGGTGCACTTAGGAGTCTGTGGAGACAAAGAACTTTGTCCTTGGAGGCAAAGAGGGGAATGTATGAGAGTATAGTTTTACCAACACTCTTATATGGGTGTGAAGCATGGGTGATGAATGTTGCAGTGAGGAGAAGGCTGGAGGCAGTGGAGATGTCATGTCTGAGGGCAATGTGTGGTGTGAATATAATGCAGAGAATTCGTAGTTTGGAAGTTAGGAGGAGGTGCAGGATTACCAAAACTGTTGTCCAGAGGGCTGAGGAAGGGTTGTTGAGGTGGTTCGGACATGTAGAGAGAATGGAGCGAAACAGAATGACTTCAAGAGTGTATCAGTCTGTAGTGGAAGGAAGGCGGGGTAGGGGTCGGCCTAGGAAAGGTTGGAGGGAGGGGGTAAAGGAGGTTTTGTGTGCAAGGGGCTTGGACTTCCAGCAGGCGTGCATGAGCGTGTTTGATAGGAGTGAATGGAGACGAATGGTTTTTAATACTTGACGTGCTGTTGGAGTGTGAGCAAAGTAACATTTATGAAGGGGTTCAGGGAAACCGGCAGGCCGGACTTGAGTCCTGGAGATGGGAAGTACAGTGCCTGCACTCTGAAGGAGGGGTGTTAATGTTGCAGTTTAAAGACTGTAGTGTAAAGCACCCTTCTGGCAAGACAGTGATGGAGTGAATGATGGTGAAAGTTTTTCTTTTTCGGGCCACCCTGCCTTGGTGGGAATCGGCCAGTGTGATAATAAAAAAAAAATAATAATAATAATAATAACAGTAATTTATTTCTGATGAACCATACAAAGATCACAGTAGATATTCATAATTTAATACAAAACTAGGCTCAAAACTAAGTTACTAAGATTTACATGCTACTTAAAATAAGAAGTAATATATGTTATTGAAGACTTTTTGTGCTGTTCGTTACAGTTACTAAGACATTAAGGAAGGTTGTAAATGAAAAATGGTCTACTACAAAATAATTACATGGAATTTAGATTGGTTCGATGATCTAAGCTGCTGTGTAAGCAGGGCCCTACAGTACCCCAGAACCTAACCTGCTGTAAAAGCAGCACCCTACAGCAGCCCAGTACCTAACCTGCTGTGCATGCATGGCCCTACAGTAGCCCAGAACCTAGCCTGCTGTGTAAGCAGAGCCCTACAGTAGCCCAGAACCTAGCCTGCTGTGTAAGCAGAGCCCTACAGTAGCCCAGAACCTAGCCTGCTGTGTAAGCAGAGCCCTACAGTAGCCCAGAACCTAGCCTGCTGTGTAAGCAGAGCCCTACAGTAGCCCAGAACCTAGCCTGCTGTGTAAGCAGGGCCCTACAGTATCCCAGAACCTATGCTGCTGTGTAACGACGGCCCTACAGTAGCCCAGAACCTAAACTGCTATGTAAGCAGGACCCTACAGTAGCCCTGAACCTAACCTATGGAATAAGCAGGACCATACAATAGCACAGAACCTAAGCTACTGTATAAGCAGGGCCCTTCAATAGCCCAGGACCTAACCTGCTGTATAAGTGGGGCCTTATGGTAGCCCAGAACATAACCTGCTGTATAAGCAGGGCCCAGTAGTAGCCAAGGATCTAACCTGCTGTATAAGTGGGGTCTTACAATAGCCTAGAATTTAACCTGATGTACAACCAGGGCCCTTCAGTAGCCCAGAACTTAAGCTCCTGTGTAAGCAGGGCCCTAAAGTAGCCCAGAACCTAAGCTGCTGTATAAGCAGGGCTCTACAGTAGACCAGAACCTAAGCTACTGTGTAAGCAGGGCCTTACAGTAGCCCCAAACATAACTTGCTGTGGAGATGGTATGGTGATACCACATAACTTGCTGTATAAGCAGGGCAATACTGTGGCCCATAACATAACCTGCTGTATAAGCAGGGCCCTACAGTAGCCTAGAACATAACCTGCCGAATAAACAGGGCCCTACAGAAGCCCAGAATCTAACCTGTTGTGTAAGCAAGGCCCTGCAGTAGCCCAGAACATAACATGCTGTATAAGTGGGGCCCTACAGTAGTGCAGAACCTAAACTGCTGTATAAGCAGGGCCCTACAGTAGCCCAGAACCTAAGCTGTCCTGTAAGCAGGGCCCTACAGTAGCTCAGAACCTAACCTGCTGTGCAAGTGGGGGCCTTACAGTAGCCCAAAACATAGCCAGCTGTATAAGCAGGGTCCTACAGTAGCCCAGAACATAACCTACTGTGTAAACAGAGCCCTACAGTACCATTAAACATAACATACTGTATATGTGAGGCCCTGCAGTAGCCCAGAATATAACTCGCTGTATAAGCAGGGCCCTGCAGTGACCCAGAACATGCCTGCTGTGTAAGCAGGGCCCTACAGTAGCTCAGAACATAACCTGCTGTATAAGCAGGGGTCTACAGTAGCCCAGAACATAATTTGCTGTATATGTGGGGCCCTACAGTAGCCCAGAGCATAACCTGCTGTGTAAGCAGGGCCCTACAGTAGCCCAGAACATAACCTGCTGTATAAGTGGGGCCCTACAGTAGCCCAGAACATAATTTGCTGTATACGTTGGGCCCTACAGTAGCCCAGAACATAACCTGGTGTGTAACTGGGCCCTGCAGTGGCCCAGAGCATAACCTGCTGTATAAACAGGGCCCTACAGTAACCCAGAACATAATGTGCTTTATAAGTGGGGCCCTACAGTAGCCCAGAACTTAACCTGCTGTATAGCAGGGCCCGACAGTAGCCCAGAACATAACCTGCTGTGTAAATAGTGTGCTACAGTAGCCCAGGACATAACCTGGTGTGTAAGTGGTGCCCTTATAGTAGCCCAGAGCATAACCTGCTCTGTAAGCAGGGCCCTACATTACCCCAGGACCTATGCTGCTGTGTAAGTGGGGCCCTTACATTTTCCCAGAAGATAACCTGCTGTATATGGAGGGCCCTACAGTAGCCCCCAACATAACCTGCTCTATAATTGGGGCCCTACAGTAGCCCACAACATAACCTGCTCTATAAGTGGGGCCCTACAGTAGCCTAGAACATAACCTGGTGTATAAGTGAGGCCCTACAGTAGCCCAAAACATAACCTGCTGTATAAGTGGGACCCTACAGTAGCCCAGAACATAACCTGCTGTATAAGTGGGACCCTACAGTAGCCCAGAACATAATTTGCTGTATAAGCAGGGGCCTACAGTAGCCCAGAACATACCCCTCTGTATAAGCAGGGCCCAGAACATTACATGCTGTGTAACCAGGGCCCTTCAGTAGCCCAGAACATAACCTGGTGTGTAAATGGGCCCTGCAGTGGCCCAGAACATAACCTGCTGTATAAACAGGGCCTTACAGTAGCCCAGAACATAACTTGCTGTGTAAGCAGGGCCCTACAGTAGCCCAGAACATAACCCGCTGTATAAGCAGGGCCCTGCAGTGACCCAGAACATGCCTGCTGCGTAAGCAGGGCCCTACAGTAGCCCAGAACATAACCTGCTGTATAAGCAGGGGTCTACTGTAGCCCAGAACATAACGTGCTGTGTAAACAGGGCCCTGCAGTAGCCCAGAGTATAATTTGCTGTATAAGCAGGGGTCTACAGTAGCCCAGAACATAATATGCTGTGTAAACAGGGCCCTACAGTAGCCTTGTACATAACATGCTTTATAAGCAGGGCCCTACAGTAGCCCAGAACTTAACCTGCTGTATAAGCAGGGCCCTACAATAGCCCAGAACATAACCTGCTGTATAAGTGGTGCCCTACTGTAGCCCAGAACATAACCTGCTGTGTAAGCAAGGCCCTACAGTAGCCCAAAACATAACCTGCTGTATAAGTGGGGCCCTACAGTAGCCCACAAGATAACCTGCTGTATAAGTGGGGCCCTACAGTAGCCCAAAACATAACCTGCTGTATAAGTGGGGCCCTACAGTAGCCCACAAGATAACCTGCTGTATAAGTGGGGCCTTACAGTAGCCCACAAGATAACCTGCTGTATAAGTGGGGCCCTACAGTACTACCTTATTACAACCTAGGATTTCAAATGGCCTGTTATCCCAGGTGTAATGGGAGCAAATAAACACAGTAGAAAAAGTTTAGACTTATATTATCCTTCACCAATTTAGAACAGCAATATGTACACTATGTACAGTGATAAATATAGTGCACTCCACGGTAAGCAAGGCAGAAATAGAAGCCACAAGATAGCAGACCGTGCTTCAACCAGCTCTAGAATGGGAATGACAAGGGCAGACAGGAGAGCGGTATCCACATAACCTCTGCGATTGTCAATCCCACCTTCTTATTGGCTAGAACCTGGTCACTAGTTGAACGATGGGGCCCCATCATCAACTCTTAGCAACCTGGTTCGCTGGTTGGGGGAGATAGCCTGTAAATGAGGGTGTGTCCATGCGCCGAATAAAGGTTACGTACTCTTTGCATGCCACACCCCCACCCCCGAGAAGGCTCAGGATTAGGCTGCCACCTCCCAGTGGTAACCGTGCCGCCATGGCACAAAATAATGGGACCGCCTATCCTCTCCACCATCCAACTCTTAGATAGAGCTCAGCTTTCCTAGTGACCAAAAGCCAAACCCTAAACTCAGAGTGAGACAGCAGTCAGATAGGCCAACATAGGTCCAAGATACAAGCGGACGGTAGCCCGTATCCCCTCACTAAAAAAAACCCCCACATCAGGGGATAAAAAAAAAGAGCTTGAAAGGGGGGTTACCACAAATACATCCTAACCTAAATAAAATATTAAACTAGACTCTTGACAAAGAGTCTGCCAACACATTTTCTTTGCCGGCAATGTAATTAATTTTTAGGTTGTAGGGCTGCAGCCTGAGCATCCAACGCATAAGCCTTGTGTTGTGATTCTTCATGGCTTGGAGATAGACTAACGGGTTGTGATCACTGTAGACTGTGACCACCTGCGATGTCTGGCCCACATAAACATCGAAATGTTCCAAAGCCATTACCAGCGCGAGGGCTTCTTTTTCAATGGTAGAGTAAGCTCTCTGATGTGGCTGGAACTTAGCTGAAAAGTATGCGATTGGCTGCAGCTCCTTGTTCCCGATTTGTAATAGTACCGCCCCAACCCCAGACTCACAAGCATCAACCTGTAATGAAAAAGGTTTGGAGAAGTCTGGAGACAGGAGAATGGGTGCAGAGCACAATAATCTTTTTGCTTTATTAAAAGCAGTGTTACAATCTGACGTCCAATTAAAGGGAACTTTATGACTGGTAAGAGAGGTAAGAGGGGCTACAATATCTGAGAAATTCTTACAGAATCTTCTGTAAAATCCTATCATGCCTAGGAAACGTTGAAGAGATTTCCTATCATGAGGAACTGGATATTCTTTAATCGAAAGAACTTTAGCAAGTTTAGGTGCAACATTACCACTACCTACTTCATGGCCTAGAAAAGTGACAGTGGCCTGGCCAAAGGAAGATTTAGATAAATTAACTGTTAATTGGGAATTCTTAAAGGTCTCAAACAGAGCTTTAAGTCTAAGTAGGTGTTGATCCCAAGTATCAGACACCACAACAATATCATCTAGGTATGCTGCCGTGCCTTCAAGTCCTTTAATAGCCTGATGGATGAGTTTCTGGAATGAAGAGGGGGAATTTTTCATTCCGAAGGGGGTAACTGTATACTGATAATGACCTCCTGGAATTACGAAGGCAGAGACTTCCTTCGCCTTATCTGTCAAAGGTACCTGATAGTAACCTTTAAGGAGATCTAATTTGGACACAAAAGTAGCCTTACCCACAAAGTCAATTACGTCATCCAGACGAGGAAGAGGGTAAGCATCTGTGATTGTGACCTCGTTCACTTTACGGTAGTCTGTGCACATACGAAACCCTCCATCAGCCTTTTTTACTAGGATGCACGGTGAAGCCCATGGACTAGATAACTCCTCCACTAAACCATGTTCTAACAAGAAGTCTACTTCCTGCTGAAGTAGCCTTTGCTTTTCAGGATTAGCTCTGTAGGGGGAGAGTTTAATTGGTTTAGATTTTCCCACATCTACATCATGGTAACCTAACGTACATTTTTTCGGCACATCCGAAAAAATATTAGGATATGACTGTAGAAGCTCAGTTAAATTGGTTGCTTGTATTTCAGATAATCCATCCATTAACGGGCTAGGATCCTTGAGGAGGACAGAATTTGAAAGTTTAGTATTAATTTCAGAGATAGAGTGCAAAGAGTCAGAGTCGTCCTCAGAGGTAGAGGACAGAGTCATTACTGGGACTTTATCCGGTGTATGAAAGGCCTTGATTTGATTAATGTGGTAAGTTTTTGTTTTTGAGGTCTTATCAATGGGAGCTACCACATAATTTAAATCAGATAATCTACTTACAATCTGCATAGGTCCCGTATATCTAGCTTTCAAGGTGTGGCCAGGTATAGGTTCCTGCACCAACACCTTGTCTCCTGGATGGAAGGAGCGGAATTGTGCACTTCTGTCATACCTCTGTTTCATCTTACTTTGAGCTGTCTTTAGGTTAGCCGTGGCCAACTCACGTGCCACCTGCAACCTTGAAGACGGGTTGTAGAGTGCTGAGCTTACGTCTTCTCCCATCCATCCTTCTTTGAGCACCCGAAGAGGACCTCGTACATTGTGCCCAAAGATCAGCTCAAACGGACTATACCCTGTAGACTCTTGCACCGTCTCCCGTACTGAGAACAGCAACAAAGGTAGAGATTCATCCCAGTCTGTCGGAAAGTGCATGCAAAAACTTCTCATCATTGTTTTTAATGTCTGGTGGAATCTTTCCAAGGCGCCTTGGGACTGAGGGTGATAGGCAGTGGATAAGTTGTGAATTATCCCTAACCTAGTTAATACTTCCCTAAATGCTTTGGCAGTGAAGTTAGTACCTTGATCACTTTGTATAGTTTTAGGAATGCCAAAACCAGAAATGAATTTTGTTAAAGCTTTGAGAATAGCTTTAGTATTGATACTACGCATTGGGATCGCTTCAGGATATCTGGTTACTTTATCCATAATTGTAAATAAATACTGATTTCCAGACTTTGACTTAGGTAGTGGACCTACACAATCTATAATTAAATCTGCAAAAGGTTCTCCATCAGCAGGTATGGGTTGGAGAGGTGCAGGTTTAATGGAATGTCCAGGTTTTCCAACTTGCTGACATTCTCGGCAACACCTAATATGATTCTTCACATCTTTCTTTAATTTTGGCCAATAAAATTCTTTTGTGATTCTATACAAGGTTTTTGTAATTCCTAAGTGACCTCCTGATGACGTATTATGAGCTATATTTAATATCTGAGGTCTATACTTGGTTGGAACCACTAACCTGTCGTATAATTGCCGGCTCTCTATCTCCTTACCAGTCTCAGTGCAAACCAAATAATCATTTTTAACTTCATACTTGACTGGATGACCCAAAGAGGATTTACCCATGGCTGCCTCAAAAGCGAATTTTAAAGAAGGGTCCTTTCGTTGTTCCTCCCGGAAGGACAGTCCCTCGGGCATGGAAACAGAGACATCTGGCAATCCTGCAACCTGGGAATAGGAAGGCTTGATCGGGGTCTGTTCACTTGATTTACGAGACTCCGGCCGGTGTGTCTCATAAAACAACGTGGCTATTCCGAGATCGGAGTCGTCCAAGGATAGGTCAACATTCTCCCCAGACAACCCTTGGGATGTTGCCCGAGTTATGGCCAACACTGGAGAAGCATTAATCATTATAGGTTCAGGACACGAAGTAACAGTAGTAATGTTATTACCCAGTAATAACATGGCATTTTTCATGGGAAATCCTTTTGAGATACCTACAGTCAAGTACCCAGTGTAATATTTGCACTGTACATAAATTTTATGCAAAGGAACTGAATATATAGCTCCTCCATAGGCTTCCAATAAAACTGAGGAATTCAAGGAAGTATTCTCTGAAAGGGGTAATATTCCTTCTCTGACAAGTGAGCAATATGCTCCAGTATCTCTAAAGGTATTTACTTTAGTTGGTTCTGAGTTTTCCTGAAGGGAAATAAGACTTTCGCAATAATAAGGGGCCATACCTTTTTCTACTTCTCTAGGGGACATGTTACTAGGGATATTAGAGATTTTCCCAATGGGTTGAGGTTTTTGGGGGCAGTTGGAACTGATGTGACCTACTTTATTGCACCTGAAGCAGACGACAGGCTTGCCCTTTACTCCCTGATGACGTTGCAAGTGGTGTCGTTCTGGCTGGTGCCTCTCTGGATATTGTTGTCGAGATGCTCCATAAGTAGTTTGCCTCTCCGCAGGGGGACCATATGTTGAGAAGCGTGGCTCACCAGGTGACTTAGTTGGATGACGTAGACGCTCTCCCTCCGGCTGGCACTTCATTCTCCAATGTTGTCGATCTCTGCTCACGCCAGACTGTTGAAAAGAGAGACGGGACCGCTCGGACAAGGAGCGGTTCGTTTCGAAGGTATCAGCCAACCTGGCCGCCTCCAATGCAGTGGTTAAGTCACGATCCTGCAGAAAGACACGAACCTCTGGTCCCACAGACTCCAGCAGGTTATCAATCAGAATAAGCTGCACCAGCTCCTCAAAGTTAGAGACACCACTCGCTTTATACCAGCTGGTAAAAGCTTTGGTTTGCTGTCTCACAAAGTCCACCAGGGATTGACCAAGCTGCCGCCTGTTCAATTTGAAGGTCTTACGATATTTAGCTGGGATACATGTATGTGCTCCCAACACTGTGGTCTTCACTACTTGATAATCAGAGAATTCAGCGTCAGTTAATACCGACGTAAATTCCTGTGCCTTACCCAATAATGCTGTATGAACCAACGCTGCCCAGTGCTGTTCCGGCCACCTCAAGGCTCGAGCCTGATTTTCGAAGCTTTCGAAAAATTGCTCTGGTTCGGCCTCATTGAAGCGGGGAACAAGCTGTACTGCTTTTTGTAAACTGAAATCGTTTACAGAATGCGAAAACTGCCTCCTTTCTCTTTCCCTATCAAATTCTTCCCTTGCGAATGCTCTCTGTTCCCTAGTTTGCTCCAGCGTGATTTTTGCCAGCTCAAGTGCCAACGACGCTGATTCACCTCGAGACAACCCAGCTGCACCATACTGACCATTTTGCTCCGTAGGTGTATCATCTTCCTCATGCGAGAACATAAGAGTTTTTGCCCCAGCTCCCGTAGAGGGAGGAGTTTGATGTGCCATCTCTTCTTCAATAAGTATGTCAGCAATAAGTGAACGCAGTTGCGCAGCTGTGAGAGTGCGTTTATAGGGAATGCCAATGGAACGAGCAATTTGCCAACAACGCTGTAGGGACAATTTAGGTAGGTTATGCAAAGTATATGCCGACACCAGGCGTCTGACTCGTCTAGGTGGCATAAGTTATTCGCTATGCACAGTACGAATACCCCAACGTAACACGTTAATTTGCAGAACACGCTTAGCTATGCACAGTACGATTGCAGAATACGCATACAAGCAAAGCCGACTGCACACAAGATTGACCGTAGCGAAGCGAGCACACTGAACAAGCTAGTAGCGAGCTGTTGAACGATCACCCAATAGCAAGGCTGATCATAAGCAACTGACACGCAAAATTTGTAAAGCGAAGCGAAACAGCAAGCTACACAATGTTCCTGCTACAAGCTTCACCCTAAGCTCAACCGTTTCTCTAAGTCCAGCTCTCGGACAGGCTACCCATATTACAACCTAGGATTTCAAATGGCCTGTTATCCCAGGTGTAATGGGAGCAAATAAACACAGTAGAAAAAGTTTAGACTTATATTATCCTTCACCAATTTAGAACAGCAATATGTACACTATGTACAGTGATAAATATAGTGCACTCCACGGTAAGCAAGGCAGAAATAGAAGCCACAGGATAGCAGACCGTGCTTCAACCAGCTCTAGAATGGGAATGACAAGGGCAGACAGGAGAGCGGTATCCACATAACCTCTGCGATTGTCAATCCCACCTTCTTATTGGCTAGAACCTGGTCACTAGTTGAACGATGGGGCCCCATCATCAACTCTTAGCAACCTGGTTCGCTGGTTGGGGGAGATAGCCTGTAAATGAGGGTGTGTCCATGCGCCGAATAAAGGTTACGTACTCTTTGCATGCCACATACCTCATATTTTACTGTTCCTTATTTTGGAAGTATTCACATTTTTGGTAGCAAGGATCGAGTCTGAGCTCCTGGCCCCACCTCGCTGCTGACTGCTACTGAGTTAACACTCCTATTCTTAAAACTAAGTATAGATCCTGGATGAGAGTTGAGGTGATGCAGCACTTGGGGAAATGGAGGCAGTCAGGGTTGTTCCAGAGAAAGGGAGAGTGGTTCTAGTGCCTTGGATTGGGAGCCCATTGTAAACTGGAGGCACCTGGCACGTCCCTGAATAATAATAATAATCCTTCGAGGTGAAGGGTAAAGGTGATGATGTAGGTGAAGAGCTCTTGATCCAAGAAACTGGAACTGCCTGCCCTATTTCACAGATTGCAATAACCTTGATCATTCCCCAGGTATTGATTAGTTTAAAAGGGGAAGAGCTAAACCCATATGGGTCATATAATGCTTGAGGAAGAGTGTGGTAATGCAGTTTAATCAGAGGGCCATAAATAATAATAATAATACAGCAAGCATGTGTTGAGTATGTTAGATAGGAGAGAGTGGGGACAGATGGTTTTTGGGACTTGATGAGCTGTTGGAGTGTGCGTGCGGTAACATTTTGAAGGGATTCAGGGAAACTGGCTAGCTGGACTTGAATCTTGGAGGTGGGAAGTACAGTTCCTGCACTCTGAAGGAGGTGCAGAGATATTTGCTGTTTGGAGTTACACCTACTGTTGTATCTGCGCACCTCTGGCAAGATGGTGATAGTGTGAATGATGGTGAAAGTGTTTCTTCTTTGGGTCACTCGGCTTTGATGGGAGATGGCCAGTGTATTAAACAAATAATAATAATGAAAGGCATTGGAAAACAAATTATATTTGAGGAATTGTATTTTATTTTCTATTATAAACAGCATTTGCTATTTCTATTTTACAAAGGTGATATGCCTAAAATAGACCACATAAGATCAGTTAATCAGCCACAGTACATAAAGTTGACAAGAAACAATTAGATGTCTAAGTGTCTATGACTGCACTTGTAATCCTAGGATGCTGTATGAAACATACGGGTTTACTGCTTGTTGTATAACAATAATCCTAGGATGAGAGAAAAATTACTTTTTAACAAAATTCAATTCGGAAAACAAAAAATTCACATGTTTACTCTTTGAAATAAGTGATGTGTGTATGGTAGTATTTTATTATATTAAGCCTATTTTACTTTTAAATACAGTATTTTAAAATATTACACCTGTTAAAGGCTTTATTACAAGTGCTTGAAAATTATTGTTAAATGCAATGATTCCTTACAGTTTATAAGTTGATATAATGACCTCAGTTGTATGTACAACACCAGCACATAAATATTTTTGTCACTTAAATCTCAAATGTTACACAGATGCTCTAATATAAGGAGGCTCCTTGTCATAGAATCAATTTTATAACTAGTAATGGGTAAGTCCCACATGGATGGAAAGCTGTACTGAGACGATTTGTATATTTTATTCTTAAGGGCCCTTTTTGAAAGAGTCTCTGGCATAAATGTAGAGATGCTCTTTTGAAAAGGGTCTCTGATTAAAACCAAAATATATGGCAGGCCTAATCAGAGACCCTTTTCAAAAGAAGGTTTTGAACTGAGACCAGATCTTTTCTAATGCTGTTTTATTTCCCATCCACTCACAGATCAGTGTTTATGACATCACAACATAAGTAAAAATGGACTGCCTCAAATCAGTTTCATAAATATTAGCGAAGTACTGACACAGTAAACACCACAAAATAAATAGCAGACTAATTACACAGCTAAAAAAATAACGTCAATATTCACATCTATGTACATGACAAAAATTATCCTTTGGTTATCCACTGAACGTTATTGCACCAGATTATTCAACCTGATAATTTGTGCTTGCATCTGGTTTAATTATATTCATGGGGAAGTGCTAAACCCATAATGGTTATATAACACCTGTGTTTTAAGTTTTTTTTTTTTTAAACTGACACAATGTATTACATAGTATAATGAAAAGTAATGACTCGCAAAATTGTAATAGGATTGCGGACAAGCCACAGAGTGGGTGGGGTTAGAACCCATGGCGAGTGAGATTTACAACTCGCTCACCATGGGTTCTAACCCCACTTTTTTCCATGGTTGGTCTAAAATAAACGTTCTGAATTTCACTTTTGAGACTTCAGAGGTTCCCCTCCACCTTAATATCACACTTTAACGTGGGGTGCCTTAATGCTGTCGATCCAAAGAAGTGGAGCTTCCTTCTACTTCTTGGATCATACCTGATTACTTCCCAATTCCCACAGACGGTATGATGATCTCTTACAGGCTTAACTCTTCCACATAAACATAACTATGAAAAATTAATTGGTGTAAACTATTTCTAATATGAATGCTTTTTTGTGTTGCAGATTTCGATAGTGATGAATGGTCACGCTAGTGATGCTGTTCCAGAGCTCTCAAACTTTCTGAGCTCGGCCTGAGGACAAACATTGCTGCCTGATCAACCAGGCTGTTGCTGCCAATTGCCCACTATAGGCCTACATAGCCCACCACATCCTGGCTGATCTGGTACTTGTCGCAGTAGTGGTCCAGTTTCCTCCTGAACACCTCTACTTTTGATCTGGCAGTGGTAGAGGAATTAGAAACTGGTTATATGTTATATATTGAAACAAACATGAGTATTACAGGATTGGCTCCACTTTATGCAGGTAAAAAAATTGGAAGATATATGTACATTTATTACAAGAGGTATCTTTTGTTATTAAAATGCAACTATGAACATTAGGATGGTTTAGTACCACTGTTTCTGCTTCATGGCACACACACACACCCAGAAGTTGTACAATGGTACACAATACCGACAAGATGAAGAACTAGACACGTGCAACATCTGGGTGTCTTTATTTGTAGACGTTTCGCCATCCATTGACTTTATCAATACACAATAAGGACATTGTGAAGATCAGAACTATATACAAAAGGTGAGACTGATTACCTTACATTTTGTATATAGTTGTAGTCTTCACATTATGTCCTTGTATTGTACTGATAAAGCCACTGGATGGCAAAACGTCTACAAATATAGATACCCAGATGTTGCATGTGTCTTAATTCTTCACACTAGGACGTACTTTCTTCAGTCATGGCGTGGTACATGGAACACACTAGATGAAGAACTGGTGGTGGCAGACACTATACAGTTATAACAGTAGTTAAGATTGGGACCTGGAGGCCAGTAATCTCTAAAACTGGTCGATAAAAGAGGGGCAAGTGGTTCATCCCCTGCAACTACAACTAGGCGAGTACATTTCTGTCAGAGGTATAACGTCTTAACATGCAATGCATTATTACATTAATGGGGAAGTGCTAAACTCATAGGGGTCACAGTGAACATTCCAGCAACTGATTGTATTTTAAACTGAAGGGCTCTTGATCCTAGGTGTTGGAGTTGTCCTCTCATTCCTCAGATCAAACCCGATTACCTTCCTTTTCTCAAGCACTGTATGACCCCTACAAGTTTTGTGCTTCCTCACAAGTGTATAGTTGAAATTGGATTGTAAATTTGCTAAAGTCATTTATCCAACAGTAAGATCTGGATTTTGACGTACAACTTTTTTTACAACCTTTTTGAATTATATTCAGTAGGACCCCAACTTATGATGGTAATACACTCTTGTAAACTGTTTGTGAGTAGTGTATTAGGAACTCGGAACCTATTTAACCATAGATGCCCATGTTATAGTGGGAGATGGGTTCCTAGCCCATATTATCTTATTTCATTTACAGTGGAACCTCAAAAATCAAACTGCTCCCAACACAACCAATTATGTAAGTGTATTTTTGTAAGTGCTTTTATAAGTGTATTTTTGAGGGTCTTAAATGGTCTAATCTAATTTACATTATTCCTGATGGGAATAAATTCGTTCAGTAGTGGCACTCGAACAGCCTTCTGGACCGAAGAAAGTTCGATATTTGAGGTTCCACTGTATATGTTTAAGAATATTTACCCAGTATTATTCCTTTACACTTGCAGACATTATTTAATAAAATGTATACATGTTAATAGTGGTGTTAGGTACAGGACCCTATCAGATGTGGAGCAGAATTTATCTTATGGCTGTTTCATGTGGCAGTGAATTCTAAGATAATGTGGGTTAAGCTTGTGAAGATGTTGTAACTCAGCTTTTTCAATGATGGTGGTGATCAGTGATGTGTTGAGACAAAAGTGTTGCCTCAAATTTGGTTCCCTTTAGATTAGTTTTGCATCTTTCTGACACATGAGATGTCCTTCATTGTTATTGTGTACAATACATGTGTTTCCAATGTTATCCCTGCTCCAGGCATGTGTGTGTTCATACACTCTCTTGGATAAGTTTACCCTATGTGACCTTTGTCACACTGCTCACAGGGGATGTTTCTTTAGAGAGAACATGAGATGTGAATTTTATCTTGAAGTCAGCAGTCAGTGGTGGTAATAGTGGCAATTTTGGATATTACTTTACCAGTACCATAGCAAACACAGCATACAGCCTTTTGCCAGAAGCAATATCGAAGTTGCCACTACTGCAAATGAAAAAAAAAACTTTCGTTTTTCTAAGTTTAGTAATTTATGCAGGAGAATGGGTTACTAGCCCCTTCCCTCTAGCATTTTAGTCGTCTCTTATGACACGCATGGCTTACAGAGGAACAATTCTTTTCCACTTCTCCATGGAGAATGGGGAAAACTGATCCTAGAGAATTTATGAACACAGATATGCCTGGAGCAGGGATAACATTATTAACATGTGTTAACCTAACAGTAACACTTAAGGACATCTCATGTGCAGAAAAGAGGTTGCACTGATCTACAGTGAAGCAGATTTGACATGATACCATTGCCTTGAAGCATCGCTCTGCCACCTACAACACCATGATTCAAATAGCTGGCAGCTACAACATTTCTACAAGTTTTGCTTACATGATCTTAGAACTTGCTCTCCCAAAGACTGCCAGGTGACACTTCCAGCAAGGTCCTGTACTTAACCCTACTGTTACTCCTCCTCATCCTTATTCACTCATACTCCTCAGGCAGTTGAAGTCATTAAGGTTTCAGTACCAAAAGTGTTTTAAGTGAATGCATTCATGCTCATTTCCCTTTTACTGCTGTGGACAGGGAAGAGTAGCACGACGTGTAGGGGCTGACAGCAACGGGACTTTCTTCTTTTACATCATATCTAACTCAAGACTACACATATGTTCACCACATAGGATACAATTCCTACAAGTAGACAAGATACATGCAATAGTTGGGTATCTTATTGCAATATTTCACCTGCTCAGGCTTTTTTTTTAATCAAATACACAATTAGTTCTTCAGACTTGAGGAAGAAGTGATTTTGAGGTGGTCAGTCCTTCAGCCTTGAGAAATATTCGTCCCCATAACCTGGACCAGTGTGAAGCCGAGGCAGGAGGATGGAGCCTCTTATACTGGACCCAGAAGTGAAGTGCAGGAAGTGGAGTTGGGATCATAGGAGGCAGGGTTCACTAGTGGAGGTAAGAACATGAGAACTGAAGAGCACTGCAGCAGGCATACCGGCCCATGTTAGGAAGATCCATCAGGTCCTCCAGAGATGCAGTCTCCAACTTCCACACCTTCAGTTTGGCTTCTATAAAAAAAAGGCTCTGTTCTTTTGCCTCAGTTTCATACTGCTTGAGGCTATGGAGCTAAACACTTATCAAAGCTGAGAGACTGACCAACTTAAAATTACTTAAATTCTGAGTGAATAATCACTTCACATTGACCATTTTCTACATCCAATATTTAAGTCACCTCTGTATGCTACTGTAGAAGTTTGATGGGCAGGTGAAACTCTGACAATAAAGACACCAACTATTGCACATGTTTTACCTACCTACTCTCTCACTGCTGTGGTGTGGGTTAATGTGCATGGGAATATAGTGCAGGAAAGTAGTGTGAGGGTGTGGTGGTAGTTCTTGCACCTTGCTGCTGCCCATGTGCAGTATGTGGGCAACAACGGTATAAGAATATTATTATAGTACATATTTAATCTACTTCTTAACCATCATGAACTCTCCACATGTGCATAAAAAAATACACAAAATACCAATGCATTTCGTAAAAAAAAAAGCTGAAAAAATATTCAATCTTAAGAGAATCATTAACTTTAATTCTGTAGTTCTTGACCAATCTCTACCAAACAAATGTTAACTCCGAGTACATACACAAGTAGCGCTGTATGACCCTTATGGGTTTAGCGCTTAAGTTATTATAATAATGAACATTCACAAAGTATGATAGCATGTAGTAAAATGATCAAATAATTTGCTTGAATATATTTTGCAATGATTGTAACCATAGATAAGCATTAATAAATAATTGATTGGTTCAAAGTTGCAATATTTGTAAGTGTGAAGCATCATAAGTTGGAACCCTAATGTACACATAATTTATATTCACACATGGTGTCAACACAGACTTGCTATACATGAAATACGACTAGAAAGTTATGAACTTTCTGTTCTCTGGTTATTAACTGTGTAAAAATAAAATGAACTTATAACTGTAATTCACTCTGACTGAACAATTTTGAAAAAATAATTTTCTAAGTAAAACACGAACTGCTTTGATCACACGGCGACACAACCACACTGCACGGAACAAACAAGTGAAGGAAAGTACCTGTAAGTAGTTTCTATGCATCAACATTAATCTTTTCAGATACTTCACTTTACAACCCATACAGGCTTAGCTCTTGTTTTTCGAAATAGTAAATATTATTTATCAATCACTTGTGTCTGTTACTCCACTTTTCACATATTCCCACTCTTGAAAACCATCACTGAGCTTCAGTATTTTATTTACACATCACATGAAGCTCAGAGAAAAACTGAATGACCCCAATAGGTTTAGCACTTTCCATGAATGTAATAAACATGGGAAAGCAATAATTTCGTAAAAATGACATCAAATCTTGATAGGTTAACTCTGAATATTAAATAAAGCACAAAGATTTTTTCAAGGTAATCTGGTCCATTGCTTCACAAGGATTATAATATATGAGTATCATATTATTTTATCACTGAAATATGTCCATTAGCTTTGGCATGACTGACTGTGGCAGCTGAGTTTTGTAAGACATGCACTGCATGACCTTATCTTCACTGAAGCCAACACTGTTGTGGAGTACTCGGTTATACCTCGTATCTCATGATCACACAAACTTATACGCTGGTTTCGGAGTTGAGCCGCAAAACAAATTTGTTACTCTTTGGATGGATGATCTCCTCAGCGATTGAGAAGTGTGGCATGTGAGAGACAATGCACAGGAGACACACATCAGCTTGCCGAAGTTGAAAAATGGTGCCATTGTTTATAGGACGCGATAAAAGCTGGTCACACACCAGGCCCCATGATTGAACTCCTCGGTGCTCCTTGTCATTCTGAAAGTATACAAAAGGTGTTTTAAATATACAGCATATTAGTCATTACAAAGCCTATACATAAAAAATACAGTAATAAAAAAGATGAACCTAAGACCTATTACTGAGATTTTCTAAACATATAAAGAACTTTTAAATTCACTGAGTGATATATATAATTTTTGAATGTTTTTATGCCAAAAATAGTTTAATCAGAATAAAAATACAAATCTGAAATAAGTTAGATTTGCATGTGAAGAGATAGGGATAAATACAGTAATCATAGGGTATATACACTTGAGAGGGGTATATCAGGGTACTGTTTATACACTAAGGTATATGTGTATGACCCCTATTAAGCTTAGTGCTATTCCCATTAATGTAATAATAATAAAACTAATATAGTCCATGGTTCAATCAGGAACGTAGAAAAGCCAAGGAGAGCATCTTGATGATGGTGAAGAGCTCTTGATCTAAGGAAATGGAGCTACTTTTCTCTTCTTTGGATCAAATCTGTCTGCTTCCCATTCCCCATGTGCTGTATGACCCCTATGGGTTTAGTACTTTTCCAAGAAAATAATAATCATACTGAACATAATCAGACAAAATAATACAAGAGAGTTATAATGTTTAATCACCAATGAATATGCAGCAAGACCAACCTGTAAAATAGGCGATGATACAAGATACTTCTCCAAGAATGCCCGAGGGCTCATGTCATGCGCTAAACACACTGAGAGATGATTAAGGATGGAGTCCATAGTGTGTCTGGGCTGCTGCCTGGTGATGCGAAGGTACTTCTGTAAGGCTCGGGCCAAGGAAGGGAAGATGGACTGAGCAGCTTCGTGAGGGTCCATTGGTGCACTTGGACCTGCAAATACAAATTCAGCAATAATCAACAGCTATTTGTTGATGGGTCTGGGGATCATAGCCTGGTCTCAGACCAGGTCTCTTTAATTGGAAAGGAAATATCACTAAAAATAGAACTATTAAGAAACACAGAGGAAAGTAAAGCTAAGTGTACCGTGAATATTAGCACAAGTTTGTAAGATTTACCTAACATTTTAATGCTACACATTCGTGATTATCATTACTGTATTTTCTGGCATATAAGGTGTGTTTTTTTCCCCAAAAAGTCCAAAAAAAAATCACCATGCACCTTATATGCTGAGGGTCACGAACAGGAGTTACCGGAATGTGGAGGTTCTCAGTTGCATGGTACTGGTAAACTAAACTGGCAAAACTCTTTTCCAGATTTTTGTAAAGTGATTAATAGCTATTATAAATTATAATTTACATGTTACCGGTACATGCATATCAGGTAGCCATGATTATTTTGGTGGTGGGTGGTGGTGGAGCAGACAACACTTGTCTGCTCCACCACTTGTTTCACCTATACTGTGTGCATAAGCATCAGCCACTGGCATTTTTAAGCAAGTACAGTGGACCCCCGATTAACGATATTTTTTCATTCCAGAAGTATGTTCAGGTGCCAGTACTGACCGAATTTGTTCCCATAAGGAATATTGTGAAGTAGATTAGTCCATTTCAGACCCCCACACATACACGTACAAACGCACTTATATAAATACACTTACATAATTGGTCGCATTGGGAGGTGATCGTTAAGCGGGGGTCCACTGTACTACAATGTGATCTCTTAAGTCTATTATACAATGTTATTAGTGTTAATTATGGTTGAATATTTGTCTAACAGATTGTATACAGCAAAGGATAGAAATAAAAATCACATTGCAGTGCATCTCCACAAAACAAATCAACGTAAAGAAAGCAACACTTGAAATGAGGCATATAACGAGTACCTTGCTCCTCGTGCATGCGTTTAATGTGTGTGAAGGCTTCATCAGCTGCAGTGATCAGTCGAGCTTTTCGTTTACGTACTCGTCTTTCGTATTCGTGTTCCTCGTAAAATCTCTCGTTGTGCGAAGAGTCACGTCTTCGAGCACTTGCCGTCAACACAGCCCGTGTCTGTCCCTAAAAATAAACGAGAAGAGTGTCAGACTTGAGCTAGTAATATTTTGTTCCCGAAAACCCAATGATTACCTAAAAACCAATGATTACCTAAAAACCCAATGATTCCTAAAACCCAATGATTACCTAAAAACCCAGTGATTACCTAAAACCTGTTGATTACCTAAAACCCATTGATTACCTAAAATCCAATGATTACCTAATTCTGTACTGTAGCTTGGCCTTTAAGAGGGGTGCCTTGCTGGTGCTGAAGGGCTCTTGATCTAAGAGACAAGAGCTGCCCTCCCTCTCATTCCTAGGACACTTATGAAATTCTGACTGACTGGGAGGCTGGGCTGCATCTTCAGAGCTGACAGATACAGTCAAGAAAATTTTGATTTCAGAAGCATCTATGATTTCAGAGGAATATCTAGAGCAATTGTAGGTAGTAGGTTGGTAGACAACAACCTCCCAGGGAGGTACTACCGTCCTGCCAAGTGAGTGTAAAACGAAAGCCTGTAATTGTTTTACATGATGGTAGGATTGCTGGTGTCTTTTTTCTGTCTTGTAAACATGCAAGATTTCAGGTACATCTTGCTGTTACTTCTTACACTTAGGTCACACTACACATACATGTACAAGCATATATATACACACCCCTCTGGGTTTTCTTATATTTTCTTTCTAGTTCTTGTTCTTGTTTATTTCCTCTTATCTCCATGGGGAAGTGGAACAGAATTCTTCCTCCGTAAGCCATGCGTGTTGTAAGAGGCGACTAAAATGTTGGGAGCGAGGGGCTAGTAACCCCTTCTCCTGTACAAATTACTACATTTAAAAAGAAAAAACTTTCATTTTTCTTCTTGGTCCACCCTGCCTCGGTGGGATACGGCCAGTGTGTTGAAAGAAAGAAGATTAGACAGAGCTCAGCATTATCTGTATCTAAAAGACCAACCTCAACATTTTCCTCATTGCCATCAACATCGTAGTATTTAAAGGATGAGTTGGTCGAGTGCTTCTTCTTGGAAGGCAGACGATCCAGGTAAGGGTTATAGATTGGGAAGTCGTGGTAGTACTTCTCTAGGACCCAGGCAGCTGCCCGCTGCACACTTAACTGTCCAATACTGTACCACCTGAAATAAATACAACATCAGTTTAAGAAATGAATACAGGTTTTCCCTGGATATATGTGGTTACTTATAATTTTTTTATTTTTTTAAACATGCCGGCTGTCTCTCATGAAGGCAGTGTGACCCAAAAAAGAAACACTTTCACCATCATTTACACTATCACTGTCTTGCCAGAGGCACACAGATACAACAATTTAAATGTCCCTCTAAACAACATATTTCCCAAACCCCTCCTTTACATTACAGGCACTGTACTTTCCACCTCCAGGACTCAAGTCCCCCAGGTCAACCAGTGATCCTGAATGACCACTCCAGTAGTTGCTTCTTGTCACTTCTCTATCACTTGATCATTACCACAGATAAGCAATTGTCCCAAATAATTTTACCCCGATGAATCTAACAATAATATAAAGGTCTGAGAAAATATTCAATATCTCACTTCCCTTTAAGGAGGGTGCCTTGATGCCAGTAAAGAGATACTGGTTCAAGGAACTAAATCAGATCTGTTTACCTTTGATTCTCAGGGCACTGTACAACACCTACAGCTTTAGCTCTTCCCTATGAAAATAGTAATAATACAGGTGCTCCTTGATTTATGATGGGTTGACTTACGATATTTGAACTTTAGGATGGTGCAATGCAATTACTTGGAGATGAAACTTAAGATAACTGTCCAGCATGAAAGCAGTAAGTCTGTAACATGTATTCATTTATTTACTTTTCAATACTGGTATTTAGTTAGTTACAGTAATTATTTACTTGTTCAGTGACATTAGTTATTTATTTACTTAATTATCACATGTTCATATTTGATTTATGATATTTTCGACTTATGATGGATTTGTCGGAACATAACCCCATCATGAGTCAAGGAGCACCTGTACCTCAGTCATCAATGTCTCACCTGCTTTCTCCATCCGGAGACCTGAGGACTTTGATAGCGTACTGAGGGGTAAGGTGCCTCAGTTCTAAGAGAATCACAGCCAGGTAGTGGATGAACAGCAGTGCGTCCACCAGACTCACCGCAAAATATACTATTGATCGGTAACGTACCTGCAAAAAAAAAAAAAAAAAAAAAAAAAATTAGAGTACCTGTTGTGTTAAAATGCTGCATTCACTTCTTTTTAATACAATGGCTGTCTTCTATTTACATTTAATAATTTGTACAGGGAAAGGAGTTACTAGTTGTTTCTTATGATACACAGGACTTACGGAGGAAAGATTCTCTTCCACTTCCCCATGGAGATGCAGTCATTTTGCTTGTATATATTTTTTAACATTGTTTTACATAATTGTAGGATTGCTGGTCTATTTTGACATGGGATAACAGGTATATCTTGCTACTTCTACTTACACCTAGGCTACACTACATATGCATGTACATTCATATATATATACACACACCCATCTGGATTTTCTTAATAGTTCTTCTTATTCTTTATTTCCTCTTCTCTCCATGGGGGAGTGGAAAAGAATCCTTCCTCCATAAGTCATGCATGTTATAAGAGGTGACTAAAATGCCGGGAGCAAGGGGCCAGTAACCACTTCTCCTGTATTAAATTGCTAAATTTACAAAGAAAAATCTTTATTTTTCCTTAAAGGTCACCTTGCCTTGTTGGGATTCGACTGGTGTTGAATTTTTTTTTAATCACACTGGCTATGTCCTACCAAGGTAGGATGACCTAAAAACAAGGAAATACATTCACTGTCATCCATTCAATGACTGTCTTGCCAGATGAACATCACAGTTGTGATGACCCTCAAATCTGCAGCATCCTTGCCCCCCCTTCAGTGCAGTAACTGTATTTCCCACCCCAGAAATAAAGTCCTCCTAACCAGTTTACCTTGAATCCCTTAATAAATGCTACCTTGCTCACACTCCAATAGCACATCAGAGCTCTGTACATGGTCCCCCTTCCTTTCCCTTCCCCGTCTGGCCTTCTTCCTTCCTGCTCTATGCCCTTCTTTGGCAATGGATTTACAGGCTAAGAGCAGTTACCCTACCTCAGCTCATGTCAAAGCCCATAACTATTTAAGGGATACTACCACTTTCCCAGGATGCTCCCTCACAACAGTCACCTAACATCCAGGTATCTTACACAAATAACCCAGATGTAGGAGAGAGAAGTTTATGATGACATTTTGGACTGACTTGGACTATGTACAAGTAGTACTTGTAAACGGTCCAAGTTGGACTGAAATGACGTCATAAGCATCTCTCTCTCCTATGTGCAGGTTATTTGTGTATTATTCTCATCATGGTATTGTGCCTTTTTGTTTTTCATCCAGGTACTTCCTGACTGCTGGGATAACAAGTTGCAGCAAGTGTAGAGAGACTTGCCCAATACCTCCACCTGCTCAGAATTAAACCCGGGTCCTTCAGTTGTGAGCTGTAGGTAATATCTAATATAATACACCATAGTCCCAAATTTGATTCAGTAGTGTATTATTATTATTATTATAGTATTTTATTTTATTATTAACACATCAGCTGTTTCCCACCGAGGCACAGCGACCCGAAAAAGAAGAAACACTTTCATCATCACTTACTCCATCACTGTCTTGCCAGATGCATTATTAATTATTATTACAATCATGGGAAAGTGCTAACCCCCATACAGGTCAAACATTTTTTGAGGAATTGAAGGCTTTGAGAGTTGATCCAAGGAAAGGGAGCTTTGACTCCAGTGGTGTGTGTGTTTGCCTCTCTTAGTGCTGTACAGTAGCATTGTGCTATAATTCTCACAACTCATGTGAAATAACCTGACCTTGGCTCTCTCCTAATGTTGCCTGACCTGACTTACATCTCCCCTTACTCTTATTCACTCTGTACCTGAAACACTAGTTAGTTTATCGGGTTTGAAGTTCATCTACTGCACGAGGGCCATTTAGGTCTAATGCCACCTGTACTTCACTCTGTACCTGATAATGGTCCAGGACCAACTGAAACACTAGTTAGTTTATCGGGTTTGAAGTTCATCTACTGCACGAGGGCCATTTAGGTCTAATGCCACCTGTACAAGTCAAGGATGCTTTAATACCTAAAACAGAAACTAATGTAAACTTTGAGTTGATGTACAGTCAGCTCTCTTTTAAAGCTCCTCTATATACAGTCAGCTCTCTTATAAAGCTCCTCTATATACAGTCAGCTCTCTTATAAAGCTCCTCTATATACAGTCAGCTCTCAATCGAGTGCAAAAATGTCCATGACTCACCTCTTCCTTGTTCTCCAGGATGCGCACTACATAGAAGAGCCAATAAGAGAAGGTGAAGACGAAAATGAGCATCGTAACCAGTGCTCGGAAGATGAATATCCTGGGCATTGTGGCCTTGGGTTGCCTGAAAATATAAATAATAATAACCATATAAGATCATGTATTTCGTTTTGAAGTAGTAGTAGTAGTAGTAGTAGTAGTAGTAGTAGTAGTAGTAGTAGTAGTAGTAGTAGTAGTAGTAGTAGTAGTAGTAGTAGTAGAAGCAGTAGTAGTAGCAGTAGTAGTAGTAGTAGTAGTAGCAGTAGTAGTAGTAGTAGTAGTAGTAGTAGTAGTAGTAGCAGTAGTAGTAGTAGTAGTAGTAGCAGTAGTAGTAGTAGTAGTAGTAGTAGTAGTAGTAGTAGTAGTAGTAGCAGTAGTAGTAGTAGTAGTAGTAGTAGCAGTAGTAGTAGTAGTAGTAGTAGTAGTAGTAGTAGTAGTAGTAGTAGCAGTAGTAGTAGCAGTAGTAGTAGTAGTAGTAGTAGTAGCAGTAGTAGTAGTAGTAGTAGTAGTAGTAGTAGTAGTAGTAGTAGTAGTAGTAGTAGTAGCAGTAGTAGTAGTAGTAGTAGTAGTAGTAGTAGTAGTAGCAGTAGTAGTAGCAGTAGTAGTAGCAGTAGTAGTAGCAGTAGTAGTAGCAGTAGTAGTAGCAGTAGTAGTAGCAGTAGTAGTAGCAGTAGTAGTAGCAGTAGTAGTAGCAGTAGTAGTAGCAGTAGTAGTAGTAGTAGCAGTAGTAGTAGTAGTAGTAGTAGTAGTAGTAGTAGCAGTAGTAGTAGCAGTAGTAGTAGCAGTAGTAGTAGCAGTAGTAGTAGCAGTAGTAGTAGCAGTAGTAGTAGCAGTAGTAGTAGCAGTAGTAGTAGCAGTAGCAGTAGCAGTAGTACTAGTAGTAGCAGTAGTACTAGTAGTAGCAGTAGTACTAGTAGTAGCAGTAGTACTAGTAGTAGCAGTAGTACTAGTAGTAGCAGTAGTACTAGTAGTAGCAGTAGTACTAGTAGTAGCAGTAGTACTAGTAGTAGCAGTAGTACTAGTAGTAGCAGTAGTACTAGTAGTAGCAGTACTACAACTAGGAGAAGTAGTACTACTGCTACTAGCAGTACTACAACTAGGAGAAGTAGTACTACTGCTACTAGCAGTACTACAACTAGGAGAAGTAGTACTACTGCTACTAGTAGTAGTAGTAGTACTACTACTACTACTACTACTAGTATGTAGTAATAGTAGTAGTGGAAGATTTTGTCTGGGTTATCAACCCGGCAGGTTAGTAACCCAGGATGTACTAATAAAGTCATGTCTTCAGGCTATCTGACTTACATTATTTCCACTGAGGAACTTTAACTGTTTCCCAGGATGTGGCCCATAATAGGCACCTAACACCCAGGTACTGTACCTACTTACTGCTAGGTAAACATGGGTGACATGCCCAGTGTTTCCACTTGTCCAGGGACTGAACCCCAGTCCTGCAGTAGTGAGCTGAGGCAGCTATCAACTAAGCCATGAATCTTTCTTCACAAAGTAGTAAATAATTATAATGGTATATTGGGTGAGGTCCAGGATCATTTTTTAAGTCACATCTGAGGTGAGATAAAAGAATTGTGACTTGACAATGGTGCAGTACAAATTAAAAGTCACAAGGTTCTCATATACACAAATAACCATTGAACTATGCTAATTGTTAATTGATGTGATAGCTGTATAACTTATAGTATTGTACTTCACTACTGGTCAGGGTAAAAAAAAAAAATTTTTGTCAACAAACCAGCTGTATCCCACCGAGTCAGGGTGGCCTAAAAAGAAATACAAAGGTTTTTCTGTTTAAATTTAGTAATTTATACAGGAGAAGGGGTTACTTGGCCCCTGCTCTTCGGGTAAAAATATATTAATTTAATTTTTTAACATACAATTATGATATTGCAGACTCGTTTGAAATTTATGATGTTTTGGTTCGACTTGGAGCATTCTACTATGTGTGGGTAATTTGTGTGTTGTTCCACTCACTGTATTGTGCCTTTTTGTTCCTCTCCTCAGTGTAAGTTATTTGTGAATTGTTCCAGCCAAGTGAATTTTTATTCCTTACCTGAAGAAGAGTGCCCATGATCCTAGTAGCAAGATAAGAAGCTTGAACGAGAAGCTGATAAGTAATCCATCACACTCGGAGTCACACTTGAGGTGTTCGCTCTTTAACTTGATCACATTCAGTCGTGGGATCAACACCATGGCTATTGGGCTGAAAAATAAACTTTTGTTAGGATATCTGTGATATACCTGTGAGTGCTTTCAAGGTTTTTTCTAATCTCAAAGTATAACCTGAGGTCAGGCTTCACTGTCAATTGTCTGGACAATTAGACCATTGTTACCATTGCATGCCTAACCCTTGGGCACAACCTACTTCCACATTGGGCAAATGTGACACCACCTACGACTGCTGCACCTCTCCTACCTACGGTTTATAAGCTCCTTCTCTGCTCATATGCCGTATTCTACTCAAGATTGATGGACTGGCCACATCGACTCAAGATTGAGGGACTGATTACCTCATTCTCCTCCTGTTCTTCAAGCTTCTCCTGTGTTTGGACTGATGAAGCCACTGTGTGGCGAAACATTTCCTTAATAAAGATACCCAAGAGTTGCACATGTGTCTAATTTCTCAACGTGTCGGTTCTGTGAACCATTCATCTACAATACCAGTGACTCGTAGACCTATACAGATATCACAACATGAATGATCTGCCATATACTATATACACATGTTCATAGTATATAAATTGTATTGTTGTACTGATAAATATATACAGTGGAGTAAGTTACATTGTATGCAGTATAAATACTAGCATATATATGAAATAATTTCATATTTTATATTATTATTATCTAAATAATATGAAATTATGGTAAAGTATGCCTATTTTTTTAACACATTGGTCGTTTCCCACCCAAGCAGGGCGACACAAAAAAGAAGAAACAATTTCATCATCACTCGCTCCTATGTACTGTCACTATTCACATCAAACTATGAATTGCCATAAACACTCATTAAATTTTTAAGGCTGTCTGCTTTCAAGGTTACATTTAGGCTTGAAAATTCAGTCACAGATTTATTAGAAAAGTTTGCAAGCTCAAGACATGCACTCTCTAAGGTTGATGCATAAGGTTGTAGCATACCTGAGGAATGCCAGGAAGGCCACCAGTGCACACAACGCTGACCCCACGTAACGTTGACATGTAAATGTTACACCTGTTTCTTGGTCTCGACCAATAATTGTAACATCCTGTAAGTATGAGGGGGATAAGTAAACACTGCTTTTTGGGGAGAAAACTGGAACAAAGTTGATAAGAGGTGAAGAGGCACAGTTGTAGAGAGACTTTATTGTGACTTTTGCCAGTGAAACTGCCTGAAACAGTCCTCTTCAGTCAGTTGACTGACTGAAGTCCTGTGGTACATTCTTCTTCAGTCAGGTGACTGACAAGAAAACCCATGGTGCATTTTTGGAAATAAATGGTATAAAATACTGACACAATGGAAAAAACACATAAGCAGTATAATGTGAATTGATAAAACCCACTGTGTGGGCAAAACGTTGTCAATAAAGGATCACATTATACTGCTTATGTGTTTATTTTTCCATGGTACATTTTTCTTCAGTCAGATAAATGAATAATAATATTCCACAGGTTTCAATGAAGTTCCTGTGTGCAACTGTCTTTTTCACCATTAAACATTATTTTGAAAAACACAGGATGTCTTTCACCTGCAAACATGGGTCACCATGATCCACACTTACAAACAAGGGCCAAAAACATTATACGTACACTGAGAAAATTATTCCTTTACAAATGCCAGTCTGCATTTACAGACATTTGAGACATTTCTCCTATGCAGTATAATATTCAATAGGATAATAGATTCTGGGTTACAATTAACTAGTTGTTAGCTGAAACACAACAAATTTCCTTCATAAGTTGTAAGATTTGAGAAGCATTTCAACTTTTAAGATTACTCGGAACTCTTGACAATGACAAGATAAAATAATCTTACATTAGATAATACTGTGGAACCTCAGTACACGAACAGCTCCCTACTTGAGCAAAGCTCAGCATCTGACCAAACAAACATGACCTGCCAGAACTTTGCTATTTCGTGTTTCTTCGCATTTTTTTTTTTTTTTTGTATTGTATAAATAAGTCACCATGGGGCCTACGAAGATTAGTGATAACAGCCAATCAAACAGAAAACTGGATGGGAAGAACTTGTTCGATACTCAAACAGATCAGCACTCGAACAGCCTTCTGGAATTAATTAAGTTCATGTACCGAGATTCCACTATACGTGTATTTGGTATTTATGAGGGAATTCAGGGAAACTGATAAGCCAAACTTGAGTCCCGGAGGTGGGAAGTACAATGCCTGTACTCTGAAGGATGAGTGTGAATATTGCAGTCCTGGAGATGGGAAACACAGTGACTGTACTCAGAAGGATGGTTGATGATGCTGCAGTTCAGAGGGTCATCTGAATTATGATGTCAGCACACTTCTTACAAGACAATGATTGAATAAATGATGGTGAATGAGGTTCCTATTTTCTGGCTCACCCTACCTCAGTGTTCAAAAAATAAGAACACCCAAGAAAATCACAAAATGGGTGAAGTTCAACTCCCCCAAGAGCAAATGCATGATACAAATATCCTCTGCTTATCTATTATACACTAACTATGTTAAGTACAGTATTTAGCTGTATATGACCGAGTGGGTACAGTGTTGGGGCTGCCATATGCATGGACCAAGATTTGAGTCCCCCCCCAAAAGACACATTTTCACCATTATTCATCCAATATCTGTCTTGCCAAAAGTACACAAACATCACAGCTCAAATAACCTCCAAAACTGCAACATCCCCACCACTCCTTCATAGTCTAAACAACGGAATGCTCCAGAGGCGTCGCTAGAGTTGGTGTCACCTGGAGCGGAATCATCAGTGTCACCCAGGGCGGCATCTTTGGTGTCACCCCCATGAAATCCAAGGGCGGAGTGATAGGGGTAGTAAACTCCAGTTACATCTCTGCTGCATGACTAGTGACTAATGTTTAGCTCTGAGAACGTTTAAAGGCCATAAACCGAACTTTATTAATGATAAAATAAATAATCATGGTAATATTGAGGAAATACAGTGGACCCCCGACATTCGTTGGCATCGACATTCGATAAATCCGACATTCGATGCATTTTAACGCAAAAATTTCGCGCCTCAACATTCGATGGAAAACCCGACATTCGATACGATTCGTATGAGACGTGTCCACATGTGGCCTGAACTGCACCGTGTGCGCCAGTGTTTACAAGCCAGCCAGTGTGCGCGCATCTAAGGATACATTCGGTACATTCCATATTATCACTGTTTTTGGTGCTTGTTTCTGCAAAATAAGTAACCATGGGCCCCAAGAAAGCTTCTAGTGCCAACCCTTTGAGAAAAAAGGTGCTAATGACTATTGAAATGAAGAAAGAAATAATTGCAAAGTACGAAAGTGGAGTGCGTGTGTTGGAGTGCATGATGATTTGGTAAAGAAATTGCCTGCAACTAGTGGTGATGTGAGTGAATTTAAGGCCAGCAAAGGTTGGTTTGAAAGATTTAAGAATCGTAGTGGCATACACAGTGTGGTAAGGCATGGTGAGGCTGCCAGTTCAAGTCCTAATGGAAGGGGATTCCCCTTCTAAACACTAACACCATCCACACTCTCCCCTCCTCCCGTCCCATCAATCATCACCAGATCTTTATTAAAGGTAAGTGTCAATTATTCTATTGTTATTAATCTATTGTTATTGTAATTATTCTATTGCATTAAACTTAATATTTCATGTGGTAAATATTTTTTTCATACTTTTGCGTGTCTTGCACGGATTAATTAGATTTCCATTATTTCTTATGGGGAAAATTAATTTGACTTTCAATATTTTCGACATTCGATGGCTCTCAGGAACGGATTAGTATCGAATGTCGAGGGTTTACTGTATAAACTCAAATACCACTTTGAGTACAGCCAACAGATCCTACATTTATTCATCTTTAACAATGAAAAAAAATTTAAAAATAAAGAAAAACACTAGTTCCGATTTAACCTGGAGTACAGGTAACATCTCAAAGAATCTGATATTTCATTTCCTTGCCTTCAATTCTGCAAAATCATCTATTACATCATCAAAATAAATGATTTTCCCTGTACAGGCCTGTTTGTACTTGTAATCCTATAATAGGCTATATAGAAACGAAGAATTTTTCTCTTAGGTTGCTGCAGCATAGCTTTTGTCATTAGAGTCACCTTCTTTAGAGGCTCTATGGTGCCACCCCCTAAATGGTGTCACCCGGGGCGGGCCCCCCCTTACGACGCCTCTGGTACTCACTTCCCGGACTCAAGTCTGGTTAACCAGTTTACCCTGTATCCCTTCATGTTACCTTGCTCACACTCCAACAGCACATCAAATCAGTGCATAAAAAAAATTTCTATTGGTAATTAAAACATCCTAGTACTCTGGTAGTTATTAAAAATATTTAGAACAAACTTGATTAGACATGACAACCAAAAAAAAAAAAAAAACACATATTAGTACCCACCTGGAATGACTCTGAGCGCACTGAAGTGTTACCAGTGATGGCAGTGGTGTTGTCACCCCAGTTGTCATCCTGGGGAAGGATCTGTACCTCGATTACCTCCCCCCCCATCCCACCATCTCCACCTACACCGGCTGTCATCTCACTGACCCGCCTGTCAGATGCAAAAGTTGGTATTATAACCTTATATCTATATATGTATACTAAACAACTACTTTAGCATAAATATAACAGATAGATAGATAAATACATACATCCATAAATACATACATAATATATATGTACAGAATGGACCAGGCCATGGAAACGTTGCCCCCCAGAATACCCTCCAGGTTTACACTCCCTCCAGGTTTACACTCCCTCCAGGTTTACACTCCCTCAAGGTTTACTATTTAAATTATTGTATAATAATAAAGTAAATTAAATAAAATAAATTTTCTTTAGGAAATTCAATACAGTAAAAAAATTTTTACTCCAGAGAAAAGTAATTCTTCTAAGTTTTTAAGATTTTTTTTAACCCTTTCAGGGTCCAAGGCCCAAATCTGGAGTCACGCACCAGTGTCCAAGAATTTTCAAAAAAAAAATTTGTTATTTTTTCTTATGAAATAGTAGAGAATCTTTTTGTGAAGGTAATAAAACAAAAAGTACGAAATTTGGTGGAAAATTGACGAAATTATGCTCTCGCGAATTTTGATGTGTCAGCGATATTTACGAATCGGCGATTTTGCCGACTTTGACTCCCATTTTAGGCCAATTACATTATTCCAATCAACCAAATTCTTAGCTATTTCACTAGTATTACTTCTATTCTATCGATTGAGCACAAGAAATCGCCAAGTCAACTGTTTCAACTACAAAATAAAGTGATCGGAAATTGTTAATTTGGCCAATTTAACACAAAGTTCAAAATATTCCAATTTCAAAATAGGGTCCAGAATGAACAATGTAGGCATTCCTGGCACTAAACTAACATTTCCTCTGTTCATTAGTTATGTTTTGAGGCTTTACAAATAAATTCCATTTTGATTTTTTATTCACATAATGAATTTTTATTCACACCAAAAAATAGAAGATTTACTGTTATGCAATACTGTAATAATTGTATAAATATCATCACCATATTTGTGAATGTATATTAGACCCACCAGCTGGTGTGTATTAGATGTGTGAGGTCGTTTGTTTACTCTTGAATATCGGCAAAAATTTAACATTTCTGCTACTTTGAGCTCAGTTTCAAGCCATTTCCAGTGCTAAAACCAATCAAAATCATCTCTATTTCTGTAATATGTCTTCCATTCTATCAAATGAGACCAAGAAATCGCAAATACAACTATAAAAAACATACGAAAAAACACTGCAAAGTTGCTGTTTTAATCGAAAAATCATGATTTCATTTTTTTTCTCTCATACACAGTGTGCTGCAGGATCTGTTTTATGTGGTGCACACATACCACATAGATGTATTCTCTCATATCTAGGCCCAAATGTACCACTCACAGTTTATCAGAGTGAGCTGAGCTCATGGCGTAGATCTACGGTTTGGACCCTGAACGTAAAGCCGTAGATCTACGGGACGGACCCTGAAAGGGTTAAACTAATTATATACATGTAGTGTGAATTTTTGCCATCACCATGAACTTTTATTTGATTTGTTATTATCAAGGAGCTGCCTAAATTTCCTAATGCAAAATTTTAGAAATCGTACTTAAAATAAATCTTAAATCTTCCGAGGAGATATGAAGCAGCAGATCTCATACTGATACTGTGCCCTCCCAAGTATTATTATAATAAAACTAAGCACTAAACCCATAAGGTTCATACAAACACTCCCCAGTTATTACAATCAGAAGTAAGCCCTAAACTCACAAGGGTCATATTGACATCCCCAGTAACAATGGATTTAGAAATATTTCCAAAAACTTATTTAACAGCAAGAGAAATGGAGAATACCCATTAAGGGGAATTGGAAAGCCCTCTTCCTCTTCCTTGGATCAAGGAAGGGGAACAGGTGCTAAATGAGCATTATAGGTTTATCATCTACCTGAGAATACAGGAAGACCCCGTTTAACAGCGCTTTGCTTCACAGCATTCACTAGTGCAGAGGATTTTAATTATACCCAGTCTTCATTTATTCAAACTTCCTATGGTAAATACATTCTTCATTTATTCAAACTTCCTATGGTAAATACATTCACCACTCACTATAGGCTCAGGAAAATATTTTAAGATAAGTAATGTGAATACTGAATATGCATTTTTTAGGCCTAGCTCTATTGTTCACTTAATATATGATAATATTAACATGTTAACAGGCTTTTATATGCATTTGAATGAGAAAAAAGTTTGTTTCACTTTACCATGACCTTTCACTGTACAGAAGTAGCTCGGAGCCTAACGTACTGTATAAGTAGGGCCCTACAGTAGCCCAGAACCTACCTGCTGTATAAGCAGGGCCCTACAGCAGCCCAGAGCCTAACGTGGAAATATAAACACATATGCAGTATAATGTGATCCTTTATTGACAACGTTTCACCCACACAGTGGGCTTTTTCAAGTCACACACAGATCTACCTGGGGTGGAAGGTACGGGAGTATTTATAGTCATGTTCAGAATGTTGAGGTCAGGTGGAGAATGCTGCAATTGATGATCTACCGGGTGGAGTTATAGTCTTGGGTAGCTTGGCAGGGGTATTGGACAAGTTGTGAGTAGACCTTCTGCAGTGTTCTATGTTCTTATGTGGGATAGCGATGAAGAAGTTTCTTGGCGAGTGGTTCAGCTATGTTATAGAAGCCGTTGTTCTGGTTGAAATTGTTGGTTATAGAGATAAGCGATGATTCCAGGATTCTTCGGTATTGAGTGTTGTCGCCACAGAAGACAACACTCAATACCGAAGAATCCTGGAATCATCGCTTATCTCTATAACCAACAATTTCAACCAGAACAACGGCTTCTATAACATAGCTGAACCACTCGCCAAGAAACTTCTTCATCGCTATCCCACATAAGAACATAGAACACTGCAGAAGGTCTACTCACAACTTGTCCAATACCCCTGCCAAGCTACCCAAGACTATAACTCCACCCGGTAGATCATCAATTGCAGCATTCTCCACCTGACCTCAACATTCTGAACATGACTATAAATACTCCCGTACCTTCCATCCCAGGTAGATCTGTGTGTGACTTGAAAAAGCCCACTGTGTGGGTGAAACGTTGTCAATAAAGGATCACATTATACTGCATATGTGTTTATATTTCCACTGTGTCGGTATTTGATACCATTTATTTCCACAGAGCCTAACGTACTGTATAAGCAGGGCCCTACAGTAGCCCAGAACCTACTTGCTGTATAAGCAGGGCCCTACAGTAGCCCAGAGCCTAACGTACTGTATAAGCAGGGCCCTACAGTAGCCCAGAACCTACTTGCTGTATAAGCAGGGCCCTACAGTAGCCCAGAACCTACCTGCTGTATAAGCAGGGCCCTACAGTAGCCCAGAACCTACTTGCTGTATAAGCAGGGCCCTACAGTAGCCCAGAACCTACCTGCTGTATAAGCAGGGCCCTACAGTAGCCCAGAGCCTAACATATTGTATAAGTAGGGCCCTACAGTAGCCCAGAACCTACTTGCTGTATAAGCAGGGCCCTACAGTAGCCCAGAACCTACTTGCTGTATAAGAAGGGCCCTACAGTAGCCCAGAGCCTAACATACTGTATAAGCAGGGCCCTACAGTAGCCCAGAACCTACCTGCTGTATAAGCAGGGCCCTACAGTAGCCCAGAGCCTAACGTACTGTATAAGTAGGGCCCTACAGTAGCCCAGAACCTACTTGCTGTATAAGCAGGGCCCTACAGTAGCCCAGAACCTACCTGCTGTATAAGCAGGGCCCTACAGAAGCCCAGAGCCTAATGTACTGTATAAGTAGGGCCCTACAGTAGCCCAGAACCTACTTGCTGTATAAGCAGGGCCCTACAGTAGCCCAGAACCTACTTGCTGTATAAGAAGGGCCCTACAGTAGCCCAGAGCCTAACGTACTGTATAAGCAGGGCCCTACAGTAGCCCAGAACCTACTTGCTGTATAAGCAGGGCCCTACAGTAGCCCAGAACCTACTTGCTGTATAAGAAGGGCCCTACAGTAGCCCAGAGCCTAACGTACTTTATAAGCAGGGCCCTACAGTAGCCCAGAACCTACTTGCTGTATAAGCAGGGCCCTACAGTAGCCCAGAACCTACTTGCTGTATAAGCAGGGCCCTACAGTAGCCCAGAACATACTTGCTGTATAAGCAGGGCCCTACAGTAGCCCAGAACCTACCTGCTGTATAAGCAGGGCCCTACAGTAGCCCAGAACCTACTTTCTGTATAAGCAGGGCCCTACAGTAGCCCAGAACCTACTTGCTGTATAAGCAGCGCCCTACAGTAGCCCAGAACCTACTTGCTGTATAAGCAGGGCCCTACAGTAGCCCAGAACCTACTTGCTGTATAAGCAGGGCCCTACAGTAGCCCAGAACCTACTTGCTGTATAAGCAGGGCCCTACAGTAGCCCAGAACCTACTTGCTGTATAAGCAGGGCCCTACAGTAGCCCAGAACCTATCTACTGTATAAGCAGGGCCCTACAGTAGCCCAGAACCTACTTGCTGTATAAGCAGGGCCCTACAGTAGCCCAGAACCTACTTGCTGTATAAGAAGGGCCCTACAGTAGCCCAGAGCCTAACATACTGTATAAGCAGGGCCCTACAGTAGCCCAGAACCTACCTGCTGTATAAGCAGGGCCCTACAGTAGCCCAGAGCCTAAAGTACTGTATAAGTAGGGCCCTACAGTAGCCCAGAACCTACTTGCTGTATAAGCAGGGCCCTACAGTAGCCCAGAACCTACTTGCTGTATAAGCAGGGCCCTACAGTAGCCCAGAACCTACTTGCTGTATAAGAAGGGCCCTACAGTAGCCCAGAGCCTAACATACTGTATAAGCAGGGCCCTACAGTAGCCCAGAACCTACTTGTTGTATAAGCAGGGCCCTACAGTAGCCCAGAACCTACTTGCTGTATAAGCAGGGCCCTACAGTAGCCCAGAACCTACTTGCTGTATAAGCAGGGCCCTACAGTAGCCCAGAACCTACCTGCTGTATAAGCAGGGCCCTACAGTAGCCCAGAACCTACTTGCTGTATAAGCAGGGCCCTACAGTAGCCCAGAACCTACTTGCTGTATAAGCAGCGCCCTACAGTAGCCCAGAACCTACTTGCTGTATAAGCAGGGCCCTACAGTAGCCCAGAACCTACTTGCTGTATAAGCAGGGCCCTACAGTAGCCCAGAACCTACTTGCTGTATAAGCAGGGCCCTACAGTAGCCCAGAACCTACTTGCTGTATAAGCAGGGTCCTACAGTAGCCCAGAACCTATCTACTGTATAAGCAGGGCCCTACAGTAGCCCAGAACCTACTTGCTGTATAAGCAGGGCCCTACAGTAGCCCAGAACCTACTTGCGGTATAAGAAGGGCCCTACAGTAGCCCAGAGCCTAACATACTGTATAAGCAGGGCCCTACAGTAGCCCAGAACCTACCTGCTGTATAAGCAGGGCCCTACAGTAGCCCAGAGCCTAACGTACTGTATAAGTAGGGCCCTACAGTAGCCCAGAACCTACTTGCTGTATAAGCAGGGCCCTACAGTAGCCCAGAACCTACTTGCTGTATAAGAAGGGCCCTACAGTAGCCCAGAGCCTAACGTACTGTATAAGCAGGGCCCTACAGTAGCCCAGAACCTACTTGCTGTATAAGCAGGGCCCTACAGTAGCCCAGAACCTACTTGCTGTATAAGAAGGGCCCTACAGTAGCCCAGAGCCTAACGTACTTTATAAGCAGGGCCCTACAGTAGCCCAGAACCTACTTGCTGTATAAGCAGGGCCCTACAGTAGCCCAGAACCTACTTGCTGTATAAGCAGGGCCCTACAGTAGCCCAGAACATACTTGCTGTATAAGCAGGGCCCTACAGTAGCCCAGAACCTACCTGCTGTATAAGCAGGGCCCTACAGTAGCCCAGAACCTACTTTCTGTATAAGCAGGGCCCTACAGTAGCCCAGAACCTACTTGCTGTATAAGCAGCGCCCTACAGTAGCCCAGAACCTACTTGCTGTATAAGCAGGGCCCTACAGTAGCCCAGAACCTACTTGCTGTATAAGCAGGGCCCTACAGTAGCCCAGAACCTACTTGCTGTATAAGCAGGGCCCTACAGTAGCCCAGAACCTACTTGCTGTATAAGCAGGGCCCTACAGTAGCCCAGAACCTATCTACTGTATAAGCAGGGCCCTACAGTAGCCCAGAACCTACTTGCTGTATAAGCAGCGCCCTACAGTAGCCCAGAACCTACTTGCTGTATAAGCAGGGCCCTACAGTAGCCCAGAACCTACTTGCTGTATAAGCAGGGCCCTACAGTAGTCCAGAACCTACTTGCTGTATAAGCAGGGCCCTACAGTAGCCCAGAACCTACTTGCTGTATAAGCAAGGCCCTACAGTAGCCCAGAACCTATCTACTGTATAAGCAGGGCCCTACAGTAGCCCAGAACCTACTTGCTGTATAAGCAGGGCCCTACAGTAGTCCAGAACCTACTTGCTGTATAAGCAGGGCCCTACAGTAGCCCAGAACCTACTTGCTGTATAAGCAAGGCCCTACAGTAGCCCAGAACCTATCTACTGTATAAGCAGGGCCCTACAGTAGCCCAGAACCTACTTGCTGTATAAGCAGGGCCCTACAGTAGCCCAGAACCTACTTGCTGTATAAGCAGGGCCCTACAGTAGCCCAGAACCTACTTGCTGTATAAGCAGGGCCCTACAGTAGCCCAGAACCTATCTACTGTACAAGCAAGGCCCTATAGTAGCCCAGAACCTATCTACTGTATAAGCAAGGCCCTACAGTAGCCCAGAACCTATCTACTGTATAAGCAGGGCCCTACAGTAGCCCAGAACCTACTTGCTGTATAAGCAGGGCCCTACAGTAGTCCAGAACCTACTTGCTGTATAAGCAGGGCCCTACAGTAGCCCAGAACCTACTTGCTGTATAAGCAAGGCCCTACAGGAGCCCAGAACCTATCTACTGTATAAGCAGGGCCCTACAGTAGCCCAGAACCTACTTGCTGTATAAGCAGGGCCCTACAGTAGCCCAGAACCTACTTGCTGTATAAGCAGGGCCCTACAGTAGCCCAGAACCTATCTACTGTATAAGCAGGGCCATCTTGTACATTATAAGTGTTTTCTGGTAATAAAGTTTGTTTATAATAATGTTGGTAGAATTACCGACAATATGTAAAGTAAAAGGACACAAGTGCAATTAATGTGACATTTTCTTGATAAAGCTCCTGGAGAGCGAAACGTTGCCACAATAAAATGTCACATTAGTTGCACTTGTGTCCTTTTACTTTACAAAGTTTATGTGGAGCCTTATGGGTTATCTGTGAAAATTTGATGAATGTTCTCAGCAGGGAAGCTGCTGGTGAGGAATGACCATTTTTAATATCCCTCACATGAACATGATAATGGTACATAATACTGACAAGTTGATGAGTAAGACACATGTGTAACTGTTAGGTATCTTCATCCCGGTATGTTTCGCCTACACAGTAGGCTTCTTCAGTCGATTACAGAGCCATCAGAGATGTGAAGACGATGCAGTCAGTCCACCACCCTTGAAGATATAGGTTTGAGGTGGTCAGTCCTTCAGTCTGGAATGTTGTTCTAGACTATGAAGCAGAAGTCTGTTAGGTAAGACACATATGCAACAGTTAGGTATGTTTATTTCGAAACGTTTCGCCTACACAGTAGGCTTTCTGTACTCGACTGAAGAAGCCTACTGTGTAGGCGAAACGTTTCGAAATAAAGATACCTAACTGTTGCATATGTGTCTTACCTAACAACCTGTCGGTATTTTATACCATTTTAATGTTCACTCAAGCAGAACTCTTCTCCAGGCTGAGGGACTGACCACCTCAGACCTACATCTTCAAGGGTGATGCACTGACTATATTATCTTTACATCTTTGTTGCCTCCTCTGTATTCGACTAAAGAAGCCTGTGTAGGTGAAACATATCGGAATAAAGATACCGAACTATTACACATGTCTTATCAATATTCTCTACCTACCTTCCTCTTTTGTGTGTTGGTCGAGCATTGACGTTCCTGAGGGCGACGAATGAACTCTTGTGTCTTGGATGGTGATGCTGGTACTGCTGTTGCTGGTACTGTTGCACACTGTGAGGGTAACGCTGAAGGGAAGCGTAGATGCTGGCGTCCGTGAAGCCAGAAATGACAGAATCCTGGTCAGGTGTCCAAGCCCCCGCTGCCGCATACGAAGAGCCGGGAGCCACCGAGAAGGACATAGAAACGCGGTCCTTTCTGAGTAGTGGTGTGGCGGGGGAGCCGGCGAACTGATGTTTGCATATAGGAGGAGGAGGTGGATCACGAGCACCAGAGTCTGCCTTATAACGCACCTTGCCTGTAGCAGTAACAGCCTGGTTGATCAGGCCCTGATCCACCAGGAAGCCGGGTCAAGGACTGGGCCGTTGGGCCGTTGACCCGTAGCTTCAAACACTAATTCCAACACTAATACCGCAATAATCTTCAGCTCGAAGCTTTCTCACTCTTAAGTAGAAATTATGAAAATGTAAATCTCACAATTACAACCCAAGTGTTCTAGATTATTCACGAATGACACGTGGTCTTTTGTGATATATGAATTATTTTGCTGTTTCAGATATTAGCAGACAAAAAGCTTGGCACACCAGTTGTTTCCTCGTGCAACACAGAAGATGAGTATTAGCACTGTGATGGAGGTATCTGAACTTGGTCCAAGTGCATTCAGGTACAAGATATTTCAAAATCAGTCCACAGCCTGCTGCAACCCACGGTCGTTGTTCAACCAGGAGTGCTAAGACACAACACGTGGTCGTCTGTCAGCACGTGGTCGTCCGTCAACACGTGGTTGTCTGTCAGCACGTAGTCGTCTGTCAGCATGTGGTTGTTTCTCAGCTCATGGTAGTTCTGAGTATGGTTCACGGGCACAACCTGTCCACGCCACCTCCTGCTCCCCCGCTCACCTGAAACAAAAATATTCTTACTGTAATGAACACAAAATATGTATATGATAAAATTCAGTGTATAAATCTGTAGTGGAGGGAAGGCGGGGTAGAGGTCAGCCTAGGAAAGGTTGGAGGGAGGGGTAAAGGAGGTTTTGTGTGCGAGTGGCTTGGACTTACAGCAAGCATGCGTGTGCGTGTGAGATAGGAGCGAATGGAGACAAATGGTTTTAGGACTTGACGTGCTGTTGGAGTGTGAGCAGGGTAATATTTTGTGAAGGGATTCAGGGAAACCGGTTAGCCGGACTTGAGTCCTGGAAATGGGAAGTACAATGCCTGCATTTTAAAGGAGGGGTTTGGGATATTGGCGTTTGGAGGGATATCTGAACTGTTGTATCTGGGCACCTCTGCAAAGACTGATTATGTGTGAGTGATGGTTAGTGTTGAATAATGATGAAAGATTTTTCTATCTTTTTGGGTCACCCTGCCTTGGTGGGAGACAGCCGGGGTGTTAAGAAGATATATATTATTATACATGCATACAGTATATCAATTATTTAGTGGTGGTAGTACTGGCTGACAATCGATGATGTTTAAATAAGAGTATAACCATTAATAGGTACACTGGAGCGAGCCTTCGAGCACCTGATGCCCCTGTTCACCTAGCAGTAAACAGGTATCTGGGTGTTAGATGACTACTGGGGGTAGTATCCTGGAAAGAACTGACGTTGGATAACATCTATTAACCTGTAAATAAACTGAGGCAGAATAACATATCTTAACCTGTAAATTCTGCCATATAAAAAAAGAAAGGTGGTGGGGTTTAAAACGAAAAAAATCCTTACCACTGACACTGAAGTGACATAATATATTAACACTGACATTGATGTGATAGAATGTTTTAGTACCTGGCCTGAACTGATAAAATATCTTAACACTAATACTAAAGTGAGAGGACGACTGAGAATATTCTTAAGAGAGAGAGTGCAGGGGCAGAAGTCATAGTACAAATGCCTGGTAAAGGTGAAAGAGGTACAACAAGTGTCATCAGTGAAAACACTTGTCCACTCTCAACTTGACGCTAGAAAATACAGGGAAAAAATTGAATTGAAACCCTGGGATTGCGTAAAAAAATAGTGACTTCAGAGTGCGTGTTGAGAGGCTGTAGGTGTTGGGAATACACTTACTTAGGTACTACTGTGAGGAAGTAGGTACGCAGGGAGTACAGCATTGTTAGGTATATGGTGAGAGAGAGAGAGAGAATTATAGTAAGAGAATGGAGAGAGAGTGGGTGAGTAGAAAGTGTGTGGAGTGGGTGAGGGGAGAAAGAGAATGGGTGGGGGAGAGAGAAGAGATGGTGGGGAGAGGTGGTGAAGTATTTACAACTGGTTCAGTTAAAATGTCTTAATACAGGAGTGCCTCTACCTCATAGTGGAGGGGGGTACGAATAAGCGAAGTTGGGGGGACGGGGGTAGCACTGAAAAACATTGTTAGTATAACAAATTCGGTTTTATTACTGTTTACAATGTACATTATCTTCTGAACACCTCGTACACTGTCATCTTTACTGGTACTGTACTTGTACAGTACTATCTTCTGAGAGCTTCAAACACCATCATTTTCACTGGTACTGAAGGTGTTTAGTTGCTGGAACAACGTTACTCAGTAGTGTTGTCAGAGTTTGTGTAAAGTGCTGGAACAACGTTACTCAGTAGTGTTGTCAGAGTTTGTGTAAAGTGCTGGAACAACGTTACTCAGTAGTGTTGTCAGAGTTTGTGTAAAGTGCTGGAACAACGTTACTCAGTAGTGTTGTCAGAGTTTGTGTAAAGTGCTGGAACAACGTTACTCAGTAGTGTTGTCAGAGTTTGTGTAAAGTGCTGGAACAACGTTACTCAGTAGTGTTGTCAGAGTTTGTGTAAAGTGCTGGAACAACGTTACTCAGTAGTGTTGTCAGAGTTTGTGTAACAACTACAAATATTCCCACAGATAGCAGAAAAAAACTTTATCTATTTTCGTGTCATTTACCGCCATCTATTGGTGCAAGACACCGTTTTCAACCATCTAGATTAAGTAAGCTTGTTTAGGTACAATGTTACGCAATTCTGGACCATTATACTTGTCTTATGCAGCACAATGTGTGTAAAAATATCCCAAGAAAAGCTAGTGACTTATCTCCACTAGGATCCTTCAGTAACAACGTGGGTGTTATTGCTATTAAAATTGAACCTGGTTTCAACATCATCACTAATGAACCTTAGTAACAAGAGAGCCACTAAATAAGGCACGCATCCAGTAGCTACTTTACTAGGTGCACCTGCTCATTATTGTCAATATCTAATCAGTCAATCACGTGGCAGCATCTCAATGCTGACATGGTCAGGAGGTTCAGTTGTTCAGACTGAGCATTCCAGAATAGAGAAGATGTCATTCCAGAATAGAGAAGATATGTCATTCCAGAATAGAGAAGATGTCATTCCAGAATAGAGAAGATATGTCATTCCAGAATAGAGAAGATATGTCATTCCAGAATAGAGAAGATGTCATTCCAGAATAGAGAAGATATGTCATTCCAGAATAGAGAAGATGTCATTCCAGAATAGAGAAGATATGTCATTCCAGAATAGAGAAGATGTCATTCCAGAATAGAGAAGATATGTCATTCCAGAATAGAGAAGATATGTGATCTAAGTGATTTTGATCGTATAATGATTGTTGGTGACAGACAGACGGGGTGGTCTGAGTATCTCAGAAACTGCTGATCTGGGATTTTCACACACAACAATCTCTAGAATTTACAAAGAATGGTGTGAAAAACAAAAAGCATACAGTGAGCCGCAGTTCTGAGAGTGAAAAATCCCTTGTTAGAAAGGTCAGAGGAGCCAGGAAGGTGCCATTAACTCAAATAACTACATGTTACAACAGGGCTATGTAGAAGAGTATCTGAACGCACAAAACGTTGAACCTTAAAGTGGATGGGCTACAGCAACAGAAACCAACGCCGGGTTCCACTCCTGTCAGCTAAGAACAGGATAAAGAGGATACAGTGGGCACAGGCTCTTCAAAACTTGACAGCTGAGGATTGAAAACATGTCAGGTAGACAAATCACAATTTCTGCTGCGACATACAAACAGCAGAGTCAGAATTTGGTGTAAACCTTTGGAGTTTGGCGGAACAAGAGATTCGCAGCATAAATGTGCAACCAACAAACCTGCAGCAACTGTATGATGCTATCTTGTTAACATGGACCAGAATCTCTAAGGACTGTTTCCAGCATCCTGACGAATCCATGCCACCAAAAATTAGGTTTTTTGGGGGGACATAGAAGATCCCTCCCTGGTACTAGTAGGGTGCACCTAATGCAGAGGCCACTGAGTGCATATTGTTTGTTTATAAGTGAATACATAACAAGTTTATATTCATAATTGTGTTAGTGATCTGCCTCACAGTTATAATTGTAGTCGTGATCCATCTGACAAGTTATAACTGTGTTTGTGATCTGCCTCACAGTTATAACTGTAGTCGTGATCCATCTGACAAGTTATAACTGTGTTTGTGATCTGCCTCACAGTTATAACTGTAGTCGTGATCCATCTGTCAAGTTATAACTGTGTTAGTGATCTGCCTCACAGTTATATTTGGTTTTCATGTAAAAATAAAGAGGATTACAGGAAGACAGTAGTTATTGTTGACTGAGTACGGGGAAAAAATAGTTAAGACAACTGAGGGGATAAGGATTTAAAAAAGTTATGAACTATTGTCTTTTGTGTGTGTGGGGGGGGAGGAGAATGTGAGTTAGTTTACTGGCATTTAGGGGCACTTAAAGAATGTTGTGAGGGTGGTAAGAGTACAAGTATCTATATTTATCCTCTCTTACTCACTCTGGCAGTAGATTGGTAGACAACAACCATCTAGGGAGGTACTACTATTCTGTGGTAGTTGGCTAGTAGACAACAACCATCTAGGGAGGGGTTAATATTCTGTGGTAGTAGGTTGGTAGACAACAACTATCTAGGGAGGTACTGTACTACTATTCAGTGGTAGTAGGCTGGTAGACAACAACCATCTAGGGAGGTACTACCATCCTGTGGTAGTAGGTTGGTAGACAACCATCTAGGGAGGTACTATCATCCTGTGGTAGTAGGTTGGTAGACAACCATCTAGGGAGGTACTATCATCCTGTCGTAGTAGGTTGGTAGACAACCATCTAGGGAGGTACTATCATCCTGTCGTAGTAGGTTGGTAGACAACCATCTAGGGAGGTACTATCATCCTGTGGTAGTAGGTTGGTAGACAACCATCTAGGGAGGTACTATCATCCTGTGGTAGTAGGTTGGTAGACAACCATCTAGGGAGGTACTATCATCCTGTGGTAGTAGGTTGGTAGACAACCATCTAGGGAGGTACTATCATCCTGTCGTAGTAGGTTGGTAGACAACCATCTAGGGAGGTACTATCATCCTGTCGTAGTAGGTTGGTAGACAACCATCTAGGGAGGTACTATCATCCTGTCGTAGTAGGTTGGTAGACAACCATCTAGGGAGGTACTATCATCCTGTCGTAGTAGGTTGGTAGACAACCATCTAGGGAGGTACTATCATCCTGTGGTAGTAGGTTGGTAGACAACCATCTAGGGAGGTACTATCATCCTGTGGTAGTAGGTTGGTAGACAACCATCTAGGGAGGTACTATCATCCTGTGGTAGTAGGTTGGTAGACAACCATCTAGGGAGGTACTATCATCCTGTGGTAGTAGGTTGGTAGACAACCATCTAGGGAGGTACTATCATCCTGTGGTAGTAGGTTGGTAGACAACCATCTAGGGAGGTACTATCATCCTGTGGTAGTAGGTTGGTAGACAACCATCTAGGGAGGTACTATCATCCTGTGGTAGTAGGTTGGTAGACAACCATCTAGGGAGGTACTATCATCCTGTGGTAGTAGGTTGGTAGACAACCATCCAGGGAGGTACTACCCTCCTGTGGTAGTAGGTTGGTAGACAACCATCTAGGGAGGTACTATCATCCTGTGGTAGTAGGTTGGTAGACAACAACAGGCGAGAAGATGAGTTTAACAAATTTAATATCACACTGTATTCCACTTGGACCTGGTACCAAACCGATGTATGTACCTGCATACTGACTGCCACATTCTCAAGTTGCTATATCAAAACAGTTAATCAACCAGATGCTTGATGACAATGTCATCACCAACAGTAAATCCCCTTGCAATGCGCCGGTGATTTAAGTACCCAAGAAAAATGGTATCTGGCAACCAGTGATTTATTTTAAAAAACTGAATGTTGCAATGATTCCAGGTCGTTATCCACTTCCTGTTCCTGGTGACTTGTGCAATATAGGGGATAAAAGTTTTCTTTGCTTAGACGTGTTACAGGGGGCTCTGGTAAGTCCCTGTAACAAGAGTTAACAGCCTTTCACTCCTACAGGTCCTTACCATTTCCTCAAAATGGCATTTGGATTATGTTCCTCCCCTATCACATTTTCATGGCTACTGAGAAATATTTTTAGAAGCTTCATAGGTAATACCCTTATGGTGCACTTAGATGAAGATGTCCTCATGTCGGAAGAGTGTCAATTTGATACTTGGTAGGCTTGAAGAAGCCAGTCTAAAGACATAGCTCTCAAAATGTCAATACCTTAGATTAGAGATCAAGTTTCTTGGCCATGTAGTCACTCCTAGGGTGAGTTACGACTGACAAAAGTAACTCCTGTACAAAATTACCTACATTAAAAACTGTTGATATTGTACAATCCTTTGTGGATTAACAGGTTTTTACAGAGGTTTTACTGCAAAAATTTCTTCTAGTGCTCCTTTAACTGAATTACATAAGATGTTCCTTTCACTTGGACCTTCTGCCAAGAATATTCCAAATATTAAAAGCTAACTTCTGTTCCTGTATTAAAGTTTCTTGATTTTAAGAAGAGTTTCTACCTGGCAACAGACGCTAGCTAGCATAGGTGTCGTCCTAGTGTAAAATATTGATGGCAAGTATAACATAGTTGTATATTGGGTACACAGTAAACTAGCCACTACCGTCCACAGCATGGATATGGGGTACATAAACTAGCCACTACCGTCCATAGCATGGATATGAGGTACACAATAAACTAGCCACTACCGTCCATAGCATGGACATGAGGTACACAATAAACTAGCCACTACCGTCCACAGCATGGATATGGGGTACATAATAAACTAGCCACTACCATCCACAGCATGGATATGGGGTACACAATAAACTAGCCACTACCATCCACAGCATGGATATGGGGTACACAATAAACTAGCCACTACCGTCCATAGCATGGATATGGGGTACATAAACTAGCCACTACCGTCCACAGCATGGATATGGGGTACACAATAAACTAGCCACTACCGTCCATAGCATGGATATGAGGTACACAATAAACTAGCCACTACCGTCCACAGCATGGATATGGGGTACACAATAAACTAGCCACTACCATCCACAGCATGGATATGGGGTACACAATAAACTCACAGCATGGATATGGGGTACACAATAAACTAGCCACTACCTTCCACATGACAGAATGAGGCGCACAATAAACTTAGCTACTACCGTCCACAGGGTTGGATATGGAGTAAACAGCAAACCAGCCAATACTGTCTTCTTTTTCTTCTTCCACTTCTTGTTCTCCGTACACCATCACCCCGCGGCACTCTCCCTCAGACTGGCACTCTGGGGTCCCTACCCTGGGAGTGCCACTATCCCTAGCCAAGTTCTAAGAGATTGAGTGTGTGAGGCGGCAGACAGTGTGGCTCCTGACAAAACAGTAGCTGTGGGGGTGTGGCTGTGCGTGAGGTGTGGGTGACCACAACACACCCCTTTCACCCACACTGATGGACACATGACGCACTCAAAGCCCAGTGGATACAAGCCAGATGTAATGGTTTTATTAGGTTATCCTGTTATTAGCTCTCAGGGCTAATAATCTCCTTCTTCGATAGCAGAGAACTTTAGTAAAACAGGTTCCTGCTGGTCTGTTCTAACACCCTACACCCACAAAACACGCCCACTCCTGAGGTGTTCCCACACTCATACCCCACACCTACACACCACGACTGTGGGAGATGTCTTCCTGATCTTCAAACTACCGGTGATCAGCCTGGGTGTTGTGCTGACGTTTGACAGCGAGATGCTAACACTGTGATTGGTCAAGCCTTAGTCTGTGTGTCTGTAATTATTGACCACATGATGGCTGGAGGGGTCCCTGGCGGTCAGATTCAGAACCAGACTTTCTACTTTGATCACATTCCCCTCGTGTATGTATGGGGTGTGTGTTTGAAAACTCTGTACCAATTACACTGCAATGGCTCCCTGTTAATTCAGCAGTATACCTGGAGAAGGTTTCGGGGGTCAACGCCCCCCGAAGCCCGGTCTATGACCAGGCCTGGCGGTGGATCAGGGCCTGATCAACCAGGCTGTTACTGCTGGCCACACGTAAACTGACATGGTGATAGTCAACCCCCAGCCTCTATTTCCCAGCAGTGACAGCAACAAACCCAGATGACTGAAGAGTAATGGATCACTGCTGGCACTGGCTCAAGACTCCATCATAAATATATACCAGTGACAACTCACAAGAGACTACTCCCTGCCAACAAGAGACTACTCCCTGCCAACAAGAGACTACTCCCTGCCAACAAGAGACTACTCCCTGCCAACAAGAGACTACTCCCTGCCAACAAGAGACTACTCCCTGCCAACAAGAGACTACTCCCTGCCAACAAGAGACTACTCCCTGCCAACAAGAGACTACTCCCTGCCAACAAGAGACTACTCCCTGCCAACAAGAGACTACTCCCTGCCAACAAGAGACTACTCCCTGCCAACAAGAGACTACTCCCTGCCAACAAGAGACTACTCCCTGCCAACAAGAGACTACTCCCAGCCAACAAGAGACTACTCCCTGCCAACAAGAGACTACTCCCTGCCAAGACGAGACTCCTCCCTGCCAACAAGAGACTACTCCCTGCCAACAAGAGACTACTCCCTGCCAACAAGAGACTATTCCCTGCCAACAAGAGACTACTCCCTGCCAACAAGAGACTACTCCCTGCCAACAACAATACAGAGACCAGGTTTCTGCAGCCAGGTGCAGAGACCTGTTATCTGTGGTCCATTCCAGGGGTTACCGCCCCCGCGGCCCGGTCTCAAGAGTAAGACCTCCTGGTTGAGGGCCTGATCATTTAGGCAATTATTAGACAATTTAGCCACAGCCAAACTGATCAGGAACTGACTCCAGGAACTTAAACAAGATCGTCTATTATACCAAAAAGTATTAAAGCGCTTCTTCATAGCTGTCATCAAGACCCCTAGTTGTCTACAAGACCCTTAGCTGTCATCAAGACCCCTAGTTGTCTACAAGACCCTAAGCTGTCTTCAAGACCCCTAGTTGTCTACAAGACCCTAAGCTCTCATCAAGACCCCTAGTTGTCTACAAGACCCTAAGCTGTCATCAAGACCCCTAGTTGTCTACAAGACCCTAAGCTGTCATCAAGACCCCTAGTTGTCTACAAGACCCTAGGCTGTCATCAAGACCCCTAGTTGTCTACAAGACCCTAAGCTGTCATCAAGACCCCTAGTTGTCTACAAGACCCTAAGCTGTCATCAAGACCCCTAGTTGTCTACAAGACCCTAAGCTGTCATCAAGACCCCTAGTTGTCTACAAGACCCTAGGCTGTCATCAAGACCCCTAGTTGTCTACAAGACCCTAAGCTGTCATCAAGACCCCTAGTTGTCTACAAGACCCTAAGCTGTCATCAAGACCCCTAGTTGTCTACAAGACCCTAAGCTGTCATCAAGACCCCTAGTTGTCTACAAGACCCTAAGCTGTCATCAAGACCCCTAGTTGTCTACAAGACCCTAAGCTGTCATCAAGACCCCTAGTTGTCTACAAGACCCTAGGCTGTCATCAAGACCCCTAGTTGTCTACAAGACCCTAAGCTGTCATCAAGACCCCTAGTTGTCTACAAGACCCTAAGCTGTCATCAAGACCCCTAGTTGTCTACAAGACCCTAAGCTGTCATCAAGACCCCTAGTTGTCTACAAGACCCTAAGCTGTCATCAAGACCCCTAGTTGTCTACAAGACCCTAAGCTGTCAAGACCCCTAGTTGTCTACAAGACCCTAAGCTGTCTTCAAGACCCCTAGCTATCTTCAAAACTTGAGCTGTCTTAAAGCCCGTCTTCAAGACTCCTGTCTATCTTAAAGCCCCTGTCTTCAAGACTCCAGCTGTCTTCAAGACCCCCAGCTGTCTTCAAGACCCCAGCTGTCTTCAAGACACCCAGCTGTCTTCAAGACCCCCAGCTGTCAAGACCCCAGCTGTCTTCAAGACCCCAGCTGTCTTCAAGACCCCCAGCTGTCAAGACCCCAGCTGTCTTCAAGACCCCAGCTGTCTTCAAGACCCCCAGCTGTCAAGACCCCAGCTGTCTTCAAGACCCCAGCTGTCTTCAAGACCCCCAGCTGTCAAGACCCCAGCTGTCTTCAAGACCCCAGCTGTCTTCAAGACCCCCAGCTGTCTTCAAGACCCCAGCTGTCAAGACCCCAGCTGTCTTCAAGACCCCCAGCTGTCTTCAAGACCCCAGCTGTCTTCAAGACACCCAGCTGTCTTCAAGACCCCAGCTGTCTTCAAGACCCCAGCTGTCTTCAAGACCCCAGCTGTCTTCAAGACACCCAGCTGTCAAGACCCCAGCTATCTTCAAGACCCCAGCTGTCTTCAAGACCCCAGCTGTCTTCAAGACCCCAGCTGTCAAGACCCCAGCTATCTTCAAGACCCCAGCTGTCTTCAAGACCCCAGCTGTCTTCAAGAGGAAATCTCATAACTTCCTCCAGTCAGTTGCTGATCAGACGGGCTATGGTTAATACGTTGGCCTCCCTGCTACTAACATCAACAACCTAGTTGATCAGTCCGTCAACCAGGTCTAGTTTAGAACCAGACCGCGGGGGGGGGGAGCGGTGACCCCCGTAACCTACGGGTAACCTCCCACTACCCCTCCATATAAAACAGGAATAAAAGTAAGTAAGCCTTTTATCCCATTAGAAATACTCAAGAGAGAGGCAGCTAAGAGGGTGAGTGAGACAGACAGATGGTGGACAGGTGGTGGTGAGACTTTCTTGTCTCCTGACGTAGGTGTTAGTCACAGGTCACCTGCCCACTGACTGGCGTGTTCATGCCCACTCTAGTTAAAAACAAATATGACTCACACACACACACACACACACATATATATATATATATATATATATATATATATATATATATATATATATATATATATATATATATATATATATATATATATATATATGTGTGTGTGTGTGTGTGTGTGTGTGTGTGTGAGTGTGTGTGTGTGTGTGTGTGTGTGTGTGTGTGTGTGTGTGTGTGTGTGTGTGTGTGTGTGTGTGTGTGTGTACTCACCTAATTGTGGTTGCAGGGGTCGAGACTCAGCTCCTGGCCCCGCCTCTTCACTGATCGCTACTGGATCCTCTCTCTCTCTGCTTCCTGAGCTTTGTCATACCTCTTCTTAAAACTATGTATGGTTCCTGCCTCCACTACTTCACTTGCTAGGCTATTCCACTTGCTGACAACTCTATGACTGAAGAAATACTTCCTAACGTCCCTGTGACTCGTCTGAGTGTGTGTGTGTGTGTGTGTGTGTGTGTGTGTGTGTGTGTGTGTGTGTGTGTGTGTGTGTGTGTGTGTGTGTGCAATAACATCACAGTAAACAGGTGATATCAGAATATGCAAAACAACCACTGTGAAAGAATAGTGAAATTCCAAGCGCTTTCGTGACTTCTCACATTATCAAGGAACTATATATATATATATATATATATATATATATATATATATATATATATATATATATATATATATATATATATATATATATGTGGTGCCGAATAGGCAGAATTTGCGATCTTGGCTTAAATATCAACGTTCATCTTGCCATATAGGACAAGTGAAAATTTGTGTATGCAATAATGTTGCCAAAATCATAATGAACCTAACGAAAAAAATATATTTCACTGTGTTTGTTTAGTATTAAATTACTGTAAACAAATCTAAAATATATTTAGTTGGGTTAGGCTAAAATAAATTGTTCTTGTTATAATAAGGTCAGGTAAGTTTTCTAAGTTCCTTTTGGTGCAAAATTATAAACTTTTACATTAACATTAATGAAAAAAATATATTTTTAAACGTATAAGAGAAAATTTTAGAAAGGACTTAATTTTAAATGAATTCTTGCTAATTGACCAGTTTTACATATTCGGCACGACATATATATATATATATATATATATATATATATATATATATATATATATATATATATATATGACTCGTGTGTATATGGAGACTAACTTGGTTTTAGCAGCAGGACGTGTAGGACTAAGTTTCCAGACTTGTTAAGTCTTAGCCTGGGAGAGTTTTGACGCAGTCAAACACCACGAAGGTCTGGTATACTTACTACCCATATAGTACCACGTGTTTAATACCTGTATGTAATACATACAGGTATTAAACACGTGGTGGAGTATGTCGCTAAGGATGTCGAGTATATTGTAGCGACTGTAAATTGTCAACTGTGAGGAGGTCCAGTTAAACGCAGTATATAGTGTGTTACAGTGTGCAGTGGCTATGTGCATGGTGTGTGTGGTTCCCACATACACGGAGTGCAGGACTGGTCCACTGAGTGCAGGACCGGTCCACTGTGAGTGCAGGACCGGTCCACTGTGAGTGTAGGACCGGTCCACTGTGAGTGCAGGACCGGTCCACTGTGAGTGCAGGACCGGTCCACTGTGAGTGCAGGACTGGTTGACTGTGAGTGCAGGACTGGTCCACTGTGAGTGAAGGACTGGTCCACTGTGAGTGCAGGACTAGTTGACTGTGAGTGCAGGACTGGGTTGGGCAAATGTTTTGTTAGTGGGATGAATTGTAAAGGACCTGCCTAGTATGGGCCAACAGGCCTCCTGCAGTGTGCCTCCTTTCTTATGTTCTGAGTGCAGGACTGGTCCACTGAGTGCAGGACTGGCTGACTGTGAGTGCAGGACTGGTCCACTGAGTGCAGGACTGGTCCACTGAGTGCAGGACTAGTTGACTGTGAGTGCAGGACTGGTCCACTGAGTGCAGGACTGGTCCACTGAGTGCAGGACTGGCTAACTGTGAGTGCAGGACTGGTCCACTGAGTGTAGGACTGGTCCACTGAGTGCAGGACTGGCTGACTGAGTGCAGGACTGGTCCACTGAGTGCAGGACTGGTCCACTGAGTGCAGGACTGGCTGACTGTGAGTGCAGGACTAGTCCACTGAGTGCAGGACTGGTCCACTGAGTGCAGGACTGGTCCACTGAGTGCAGGACTGGTTGACTGTGAGTGCAGGACTGGTCCATTGAGTGCAGGACTGGCTAACTGTGAGTGCAGGACTGGTCCACTGAGTGCAGGACTAGTTGACTGTGAGTGCAGGACTGGTCCACTGAGTGCAGGACTAGTTGACTGTGAGTGCAGGACTGGTCCACTGAGTGCAGGACTAGTTGACTGTGAGTGTAGGACTGGTCCACTGAGTGCAGGACTGGCTGACTGTGAGTGCAGGACTGGTCCACTGAGTGTAGGACTGGTCCACTGAGTGCAGGTAGCTCAAAGTTACAGAGGTAATGAACTGTTTACCGTCCCAGACTGTCCACCATAACAGACCCCAACTGTTTACCGTCCCAGACTGTCCACCATAACAGACCCCAACTGTTTACCGTCCCAGACTGTCCACCATAACAGACCCCAACTGTTTACCGTCCCAGACTGTCCACCATAACAGACCCCAACTGTTTACCGTCCCAGACTGTCCACCATAACAGACCCCAACTGTTTACCGTCCCAGACTGTCCACCATAACAGACCCCAACTGTTTACCGTCCCAGACTGTCCACCATAACAGACCCCAACTGTTTACCGTCCCAGACTGTCCACCATAACAGACCCCAACTGTTTACCGTCCCAGACTGTCCACCATAACAGACCCCAACTGTTTACCGTCCCAGACTGTCCACCATAACAGACCCCAACTGTTTACCGTCCCAGACTGTCCACCATAACAGACCCCAACTGTTTACCGTCCCAGACTGTCCACCATAACAGACCCCAACTGTTTACCGTCCCAGACTGTCCACCATAACAGACCCCAACTGTTTACCGTCCCAGACTGTCCACCATAACAGACCCCAACTGTTCACTGTACCGTCCAGGACGCTACAAGTTTACACTCTACACTTGTACAGATGACAGCAAAATCATTTACGAATAATAGTGACCAGGTGTGGGGCAGCGGGCCTCCAGCAGCAACAGCCTGGTTGACCAGGCGAGCACCAGACGAGCCTGGCCCATGGCCGGGCTCAGAGTAGATATACTCTCGAAATTCTTCAAAGGTATATCAAAGGTAAGGTACTTGTGGGAATAGAGGCAGCAGGAGTGAGAGAGCTTGCTCCTTCTCCCCTCCCCAAGATTGATCCCCTTCCTTCTGTTATGAGCTTTCGTACCTGCCATCTCCTTGGGCAGGGGAGGGGCAGCAGCAGCTAGGGAACAGGTGGGCTGGCACACATGTGGCCCCGAGCCAGATGTGGCACCTGGCAAGAGAGGTGCCAAGCCAACTTGTAGACTTCAAACACATTCCTGGTACACTACATACATACACTTTCCACCACATCCCTTCACAGCTTTATAAAGCTCTACCTTGTTCTGCATCTGTGTTGTATTCATTACGCTCTTGATTATTACGTACGGGGAAGCGCTACGGCCGTATGGACCATAGTGGGAGTGAAATGTGATGAATATGTGGGTTAGCGGACCAGCAGCAGCGACAACTTAGTTGACCAGGCAAGCACTAAACAAGCCTGGACCTACCACCACCAGCAGCCCCAGGAGACGTGGTCATGGGCAGGATCGTGGGGGGCACTGATCCCCAGAACACTCTCCAGATACTCCAGGTAGTTACACCTGTGTAAAGTTCTATAAGACTGGGGGAGTGATTGCCTCATCTCCCACTGTCTTCTGTATAGTTCTTCAAGACTGAGAGACTGACTACCTCATCTACTCTCTCCAATTAACAGTCGACCTTCATATCCCCCGTATGGCAAACCCAGGATGGTAGAGGGGAAACTCCAGTTCCCTGGATGTAGAGCCCTTGACCAGCACCAAGCCATCCCCACCATGAACACAGTCACTACAACATCACTGAGCTGCACGGAATTGGGGGACAAGAGAGAGAGAGAGAGAGAGAGAGAGAGAGAGAGAGAGAGAGAGAGAGAGAGAGAGAGAGAGAGAGAGAGAGATTAAACAGATAAAACCTGTAAAACAACACACCACACTTACATATAAAACGTCTTATACTCACAAATGTTGGACTACCTACATACTACCGTCTACTGCCTTCTACTACCTACATACTACCGTCTACTACTGCCTTCTACTACCTACATACTACCGTCTACTACTGCCTTCTACTACCTACATACTACCGTCTACTACTGCCTTCTACTACCTACATACTACCGTCTACTACTGCCTTCTACTACCTACATACTACCGTCTACTGCCTTCTACTACCTACATACTACCGTCTACTACTGCCTTCTACTACCTACATACTACCGTCTACTACTGCCTTCTACTACCTACATACTACCGTCTACTACTGCCTTCTACTACCTACATACTACCGTCTACTACTGCCTTCTACTACCTACATACTACCGTCTACTACTGCCTTCTACTACCTACATACTACCGTCTACTACTGCCTTCTACTACCTACATACTACCGTCTACTACTGCCTTCTACTACCTACATACTACCGTCTACTACTGCCTTCTACTACCTACATACTACCGTCTACTACTGCCTTCTACTACCTACATACTACCGTCTACTGCCTTCTACTACCTACATACTACCGTCTACTACTGCCTTCTACTACCTACATACTACCGTCCACTACTGCCTTCTACTACCTACATAATACCGTCTACTACTGCCTTCTACTACCTACATACTACCGTCTACTACTGCCTTCTACTACCTACATACTACCGTCTACTACTGCCTTCTACTACCTACATACTACCGTCTACTACTGCCTTCTACTACCTACATACTACCGTCTACTACTGCCTTCTACTACCTACATACTACCGTCTACTACTGCCTTCTACTACCTACATACTACCGTCTACTACTGCCTTCTACTACCTACATACTACTACTGCCTTCTACTACCTACATACTACCGTCTACTACTGCCTTCTACTACCTACATACTACCGTCTACTACTGCCTTCTACTACCTACATACTACCGTCTACTACTGCCTTCTACTACCTACATACTACCGTCTACTACTGCCTTCTACTACCTACATACTACCGTCTACTACTGCCTTCTACTACCTACATACTACCGTCTACTACTGCCTTCTACTACCTACATACTACCGTCTACTACTGCCTTCTACTACCTACATACTACCGTCTACTACTGCCTTCTACTACCTACATACTACCGTCTACTACTGCCTTCTACTACCTACATACTACCGTCTACTACTGCCTTCTACTACCTACATACTACCGTCTACTGCCTTCTACTACCTACATACTACCGTCTACTACTGCCTTCTACCTACATACTACCGTCTACTACTGCCTTCTACTACCTACATACTACCGTCTACTACTGCCTTCTACTACCTACATACTACCGTCTACTACTGCCTTCTACTACCTACATACTACCGTCTACTACTGCCTTCTACTACCTACATACTACCGTCTACTGCCTTCTACTACCGTCTACTACTGCCTTCTACTACCTACATACTACCGTCTACTACTGCCTTCTACTACCTACATACTACCGTCTACTACTGCCTTCTACTACCTACATACTACCGTCTACTACTGCCTTCTACTACCTACATACTACCGTCTACTACTGCCTTCTACTACCTACATACTACCGTCTACTACTGCCTTCTACTACCTACATACTACCGTCTACTGCCTTCTACTACCTACATACTACCGTCTACTACTGCCTTCTACCTACATACTACCGTCTACTACTGCCTTCTACTACCTACATACTACCGTCTACTACTGCCTTCTACTACCTACATACTACCGTCTACTACTGCCTTCTACTACCTACATACTACCGTCTACTACTGCCTTCTACTACCTACATACTACCGTCTACTGCCTTCTACTACCTACATACTACCGTCTACTACTGCCTTCTACCTACATACTACCGTCTACTACTGCCTTCTACTACCTACATACTACCGTCTACTACTGCCTTCTACTACCTACATACTACCGTCTACTACTGCCTTCTACTACCTACATACTACCGTCTACTACTGCCTTCTACTACCTACATACTACCGTCTACTACTGCCTTCTACTACCTACATACTACCGTCTACTGCCTTCTACTACCTACATACTACCGTCTACTACTGCCTTCTACTACCTACATACTACCGTCTACTACTGCCTTCTACTACCTACATACTACCGTCTACTGCCTTCTACTACCTACATACTACCGTCTACTACTGCCTTCTACTACCTACATACTACCGTCTACTACTGCCTTCTACTACCTACATACTACCGTCTACTACTGCCTTCTACTACCTACATACTACCGTCTACTACTGCCTTCTACTACCTACATACTACCGTCTACTACTGCCTTCTACTACCTACATACTACCGTCTACTACTGCCTTCTACTACCTACATACTACCGTCTACTACTGCCTTCTACTACCTACTACTACTACTGCCTTCTACTACCTACATACTACTACTGCCTACCGTCTACTACCTACATACTACCGTCTACTACTGCCTTCTACTACCTACATACTACCGTCTACTACTGCCTTCTACTACCTACATACTACCGTCTACTGCAGACTACTACAACCTAAATACATACTACTACTGCCTTCTACTACCTACATACTACCGTCTACTACTGCCTTCTACTACCTACATACTACCGTCTACTACTGCCTTCTACTACCTACATACTACCGTCTACTACTGCCTTCTACTACCTACATACTACCGTCTACTACTGCCTTCTACTACCTACATACTACCGTCTACTACTGCCTTCTACTACCTACATACTACCGTCTACTACTGCCTTCTACTACCTACATACTACCGTCTACTACTGCCTTCTACTACCTACATACTACCGTCTACTACTGCCTTCTACTACCTACATACTACCGTCTACTACTGCCTTCTACTACCTACATACTACCGTCTACTGCCTTCTACTACCTACATACTACCGTCTACTACTGCCTTCTACTACCTACATACTACCGTCTACTACTGCCTTCTACTACCTACATACTACCGTCTACTACTGCCTTCTACTACCTACATACTACCGTCTACTACTGCCTTCTACTACCTACATACTACCGTCTACTGCCTTCTACTACCTACATACTACCGTCTACTACTGCCTTCTACTACCTACATACTACCGTCTACTACTGCCTTCTACTACCTACATACTACCGTCTACTACTGCCTTCTACTACCTACATACTACCGTCTACTACTGCCTTCTACTACCTACATACTACCGTCTACTGCCTTCTACTACCTACATACTACCGTCTACTACTGCCTTCTACTACCTACATACTACCGTCTACTACTGCCTTCTACTACCTACTTACTACTATCAAGATTAAGAACTATGGTGTAGTATATAGGTGTTTAAGGCAAGACTAATACAGTAATGAGCTGGTAAAAGTATTGATGATGTGGTGACTTCTAGTAATCAATACTCTTCAGGAATTAGCTGGCCAATGCTGAATGAGCAATCTTTAAATGCTGAGCATAGCAGCTTTACCAAGTAAATACTGAATACCGAGTCCACTGCTCTTACAGTTTGGTAGAAGCAGTGTTTTGGTTGGTCAGTTTTTGTCTGGAGAACGGGTAGGTAACTGCGTGTTTCAGTGCCTGGTTTCAACTGCTTGTTTCAGTGCCTGGTTTCAACTGCTTGTTTCAGTGCCTGGTTTCAACTGCTTGTTTCAGTGCCTGGTTTCAACTGCTTGTTTCAGTGCCTGGTTTCAACTGCTTGTTTCAGTGCCTGGTTTCAACTGCTTGTTTCAGTGCCTGGTTTCAACTGCTTGTTTCAGTGCCTGGTTTCAACTGCTTGTTTCAGTGCCTGGTTTCAACTGCTTGTTTCAGTGCCTGGTTTCAACTGCTTGTTTCAGTGCCTGGTTTCAACTGCTTGTTTCAGTGCCTGGTTTCAACTGCTTGTTTCAGTGCCTGGTTTCAACTGCTTGCTTCAGTGCCTGGTTTCAACTGCTTGCTTCAGTGCCTGGTTTCAACTGCTTGTTTCAGTGCCTGGTTTCAACTGCTTGTTTCAGTGCCTGGTTTCAACTGCTTGTTTCAGTGCCTGGTTTCAACTGCTTGTTTCAGTGCCTGGTTTCAACTGCTTGTTTCAGTGCCTGGTTTCAACTGCTTGTTTCAGTGCCTGGTTTCAACTGCTTGCTTCAGTGCCTGGTTTCAACTGCTTGCTTCAGTGCCTGGTTTCAACTGCTTGCTTCAGTGCCTGGTTTCAACTGCTTGCTTCAGTGCCTGGTTTCAACTGCTTGCTTCAGTGCCTGGTTTCAACTGCTTGCTTCAGTGCCTGGTTTCAACCTGCTTCAGTGCCTGGTTTCAACTGCTTGCTTCAGTGCCTGGTTTCAACTGCTTGCTTCAGTGCCTGGTTTCAACTGCTTGCTTCAGTGCCTGGTTTCAACTTGCTTCAGTGCCTGGTTTCCACTGCTTGCTTCAGTGCCTGGTTTCAACTGCTTGCTTCAGTGCCTGGTTTCAAGTGCTTGCTTCAGTGCCTGGTTTCAAGTGCTTGCTTCAGTGCCTGGTTTCAACTGCTTGCTTCAGTGCCTGGTTTCAACTGCTTGCTTCAGTGCCTGGTTTCAACTGCTTGCTTCAGTGCCTGGTTTCAACTGCTTGCTTCAGTGCCTGGTTTCAACTGTTTGTTTCAGTGCCTGGTTTCAACTGCTTGCTTCAGTGCCTGGTTTCAACTGTTTGTTTCAGTGCCTGGTTTCAAGTGCTTGCTTCAGTGCCTGGTTTCAACTGCTAGTTTCAATGTCTCACTTCAACTGCTTGCTTCAGTGCCTGGTTTCAAGTGCTTGCTTCAGTGCCTGGTTTCAACTGCTAGTTTCAATGTCTCACTTCAACTGCTAGTTTCAATGTCTCACTTCAACTGCTTGCTTCAGTGCCTGGTTTCAAGTGCTTGCTTCAGTGCCTGGTTTCAACTGCTAGTTTCAATGTCTCACTTCAACTGCTTGCTTCAGTGCCTGGTTTCAAGTGCTTGCTTCAGTGCCTGGTTTCAACTGCTAGTTTCAATGTCTCACTTCAACTGCTAGTTTCAATGTCTCACTTCAACTGCTAGTTTCAATGTCTCACTTCAACTGCTCGTTTCAATGCCTTGTTTCAATTGTTTTAAGTTCCTTTAGAGGCAAATTTCAATGGTGGCCTTGGTTGACACGTGACGTGGTATCCTGTGGACTAACCTTGCGTTTATCTCACAACCACAAAGACCCAACTCTCAGATGTACGTAAGAGCTATATCCCCACCAAACCAGAAGGACTAACGCTCTACATGCCACAGATATTATAGCATTGTCTTCTTGGAGAATTTAGGGAACAGTGAGTTCCAACGACAAGGTGCTAATCCCAAGTGTCAGAGATGCTAAGATCCTTTACTGCAGTGGGAGGTTGGAAGGTGGCAGCAGTGTTTGTTGGCGCAGGTGGCCCAGGTGGTGGTGCAGGTGGCCCATGTGGTGGTGCAGGTGGCTCACGTGGTGGTGCAGGTGGCCCACGTGGTGGTGCTGGTGGCTACATGTGGTAGCAGTGGGTGTTACACTCACCACTGGAGATTACTCAGCACTGGTTCATGTCATATGATAAGCCTTCAGTAATACTGTAGTTGTTGAGGCTGAGTGGGGAAGTGCATGAATCAACAGCTGACATGCGCTGCAACACACACTGTGCTGTACTAACAGATGCTGTATAACCACTCAGCTGGCTTAGTAGTGGGACTCAAGAGCATATTACAGAAAGTGTTCTAAGTGTTGCGTTGTACACGAGAGTACAATGGAAAGATATATATAAGAGGACCTGGGAGTCCACACCAAAGCTCTCTGTCGAGAATTATGTAGCCCTGGGGAAGATAACCCCAGGACAACTAACACCTTCCAACCTAAGAGGCCTGGTGTGAGATCTAGCCCTGGAGAAGATAACCCCAGGACAACTAACACCTTCCAACCTAAGAGGACTGGTGTGAGATCTAGCCCTGGGGAAGATAACCCCAGGACAACTAACACCTTCCAACCTAAGAGGACTGGTGTGAGATCTAGCCCTGGAGAAGATAACCCCAGGACAACTAACACCTTCCAACCTAAGAGGACTGGTGTGAGATCTAGCCCTGGGGAAGATAACCCCAGGACAACTAACACCTTCCAACCTAAGAGGCCTGGTGTGAGATCTAGCCCTGGGGAAGATAACCCCAGGACAACTAACACCTTCCAACCTAAGAGGCCTGGTGTGAGATCTAGCCCTGGAGAAGATAACTCCAGGACAACTAACACCTTCCAACCTAAGAGGCCTGGTGTGAGATCTAGCCCTGGGGAAGATAACCCCAGGACAACTAACACCTTCCAACCTAAGAGGCCTGGTGTGAGATCTAGCCCTGGGGAAGATAACCCCAGGACAACTAACACCTTCCAACCTAAGAGGACTGGTGTGAGATCTAGCCCTGGGGAAGATAACCCCAGGACAACTAACACCTTCCAACCTAAGAGGACTGGTGTGAGATCTAGCCCTGGGGAAGATAACCCCAGGACAACTAACACCTTCCAACCTAAGAGGACTGGTGTGAGATCTAGCCCTGGGGAAGATAACCCCAGGACAACTAACACCTTCCAACCTAAGAGGCCTGGTGTGAGATCTAGCCCTGGGGAAGATAACCCCAGGACAACTAACACCTTCCAACCTAAGAGGACTGGTGTGAGATCTAGCCCTGGGGAAGATAACCCCAGGACAACTAACACCTTCCAACCTAAGAGGACTGGTGTGAGATCTAGCCCTGGGGAAGATAACCCCAGGACAACTAACACCTTCCAACCTAAGAGGACTGGTGTGAGATCTAGCCCTGGGGAAGATAACCCCAGGACAACTAACACCTTCCAACCTAAGAGGCCTGGTGTGAGATCTAGCCCTGGGGAAGATAACCCCAGGACAACTAACACCTTCCAACCTAAGAGGACTGGTGTGAGATCTAGCCCTGGGGAAGATAACCCCAGGACAACTAACACCTTCCAACCTAAGAGGACTGGTGTGAGATCTAGCCCTGGAGAAGATAACTCCAGGACAACTAACACCTTCCAACCTAAGAGGACTGGTGTGAGATCTAGCCCTGGAGAAGATAACCCCAAGACAACTAACACCTTCCAACCTAAGAGGACTGGTGTGAGATCTAGCCCTGGAGAAGATAACCCCAGGACAACTAACACCTTCCAACCTAAGAGGACTGGTGTGAGATCTAGCCCTGGAGAAGATAACCCCAAGACAACTAACACCTTCCAACCTAAGAGGACTGGTGTGAGATCTAGCCCTGGAGAAGATAACCCCAGGACAACTAACACCTTCCAACCTAAGAGGACTGGTGTGAGATCTAGCCCTGGGGAAGATAACCCCAGGACAACTAACACCTTCCAACCTAAGAGGACTGGTGTGAGCCCTAGCCCTAGAGATGATAATCCCCGGAGCCAGGAGCGTGACATACTGGCTTTGGTGGGGTTGCAGACATATAGACTGTTGAGGAATTCGATATATGTGCAACATCTGGGTATCTGTAGACGTTTCGCCAACCAGTAGATTTATTAATACAAGGACATAATAGGAAGGCAGTAGAACTATGTAAATTTATTCAGGTACAGGTACAAATAGTTACATAAATTATCATACATTTACATAAACTATAAAAAAATATGAGGAGAAAGTACCTCTAGAACTGTGCTAAGGAGCCTCATACTCGGAGAAGAGAATGAACTTACTTCAGGGAGAACTTAAGGTTCTTCCCGGAGCTGTTTGAATATTTTCTTCTCCTACCAACCCCTTATATACAAAAGATGAGATAATCAGTCCCTCAGCCTTGGAGCTGGTGAAGATCACCGTAGTTTTGAAGACTGAAGTATAGGTAGGGATACTGGCGCTTATATACTAGTGTTAGGTGAGGGAGATGTAGCAGACGAAGACAAGTGTTAGTGGTAGGTTGTATTCCACAGTGGAAGTAGGACATACCCGGGGGATGGGTAAGAACTCACGAAATCGTAATGACACGATTGCAAACAAACCATACCACGGGCGGGATTTGAACCCGCGGTCAGTTTCAAAACTCCAGACCGTCGCGTTAGCCACTGGACCAGCTAGCCATAATAAGGTTCATCCAACTAGGTATATTTCTACACCATAGGAAGGTTAGTATTTGTGATCACAGTGGTGCCTATGCTAACCTTCCTATGGTGTAGAAATATACCAATTGTGGCTAGCTGGTCCAGTGGCTAAGGCGACGGTCTGGAGTTTTGAGACTCTCTGACCGCGGGTTCAATCTCGCCCGTGGTATGATGGGTAAGAAGGTGCTTCAGTCTTCAAGACTACACTGATCTTCACCAACTCCAAGACTGAGGGACTGATTACCCTATCTTTTATATACACTTCTACAGTCTTCACATTATGTTCTAGGAGTGTATTGATAACGCCACTGGAGGTCGAAACGTCTACAAATAAAGACACCCAGAAGTTGCATACGTGTCAAATTCCTCATTTTGTACATATTATATACTATACATGTACAACATGACTGTTGTTGCTTCTACCATGCACGATACATGTTGAAAACTGCAATATGACAATAACAGCTTGTAAATTCAAGGTTACATTGTCTGTAAGACCCATCACATATTTATAAGGTGTTCAAAACTCCGTCTAAGGTGTTCGAAGCTCCATCTAAAGTGTTCAAAGCTCTGTCTAAGGTGTTTGAAGCTGACTATAGTGTTTGAAGCTCTAACGCCCCATGGTATTACTACTAAAGGTAGTGGATTCTATTCGCAGAGTCGAGATTCGGAACAGATGTACCAGCGGATGCTGTCACTGTTCAGTCAGCAGAACACAGGTACCAGTCTGGTAGTGTTCTAACAGGTTGTAAGTGGTATGTTGGTACCGACATTTATTAAGAGTAACGGTAGGGTGGTAAAGCGGTGAGTGTAATCATACACAGTGTCATGAGTAGGTACGATAGGGCCCAAGAGGCTATGAGCCAGTAATGCCAGACTATTAAAGATTAAGAGGCAGGACCAGGAGCTGAGACTCGACTAGCGCCAACACAGGTGGGTGATACACAAACCAATACAGTGATCAATAGTGCCACCCCTGGTGGGTGACGCTCCTGGTAAGTGCCACCCCTGGAGGTGTCGCCCCTGGAGGTGTCACCCCTGGGGATGGTTGTTGCTGGTAGCGGCAGCCATCATAACCCTAATGATCTCTCAGCGTGTGAAATGGAAACTTGGTAAATGTTGTGTACTCTGGCAGGAATACACCAACACGTAAGATGACAGGTATATCTTACTGTCTCATCAACATGTAAGATGACAGGTAATCTTACTGTCTCACCAACATGTAAGATGACAGGTAAATCTTACTGTCTCATCAACATGTAAGATGACAGGTAATCTTACTGTCTCACCAACACGTAAGATGACAGGTAATCTTACTGTCTCATCAACATGTAAGATGACAGGTAATCTTACTGTCTCATCAACATGTAAGATGACAGGTAATCTTACTGTCTCATCAACATGTAAGATGACAGGTAATCTTACTGTCTCACCAACATGTAAGATGACAGGTAATCTTACTGTCTCACCAACATGTAAGATGACAGGTAAATCTTACTGTCTCATCAACATGTAAGATGATGACAGGTAAATCTTACTGTCTCTTACTGTCTCATCAACATGTAAGATGACAGGTAAATCTTACTGTCTCACCAACATGTAAGATGACAGGTAAAATCTTACTGTCTCTTACTGTCTCATCAACATGTAAGATGACAGGTAAATCTTACTGTCTCATCAACATGTAAGATGACAGGTAAATCTTACTGTCTCATCAACATGTAAGATGACAGGTAATCTTACTGTCTCATCAACATGTAAGATGACAGGTAATCTTACTGTCTCATCAACATGTAAGATGACAGGTAAATCTTACTGTCTCATCAACATGTAAGATGACAGGTAATCTTACTGTCTCATCAACATGTAAGATGACAGGTAAATCTTACTGTCTCATCAACATGTAAGATGACAGGTAATCTTACTGTCTCATCAACATGATAAGACTGTCTCACCAACATGTAAGATGACAGGTAATCTTACTGTCTCACCAACATGTAAGATGACAGGTAATCTTACTGTCTCATCAACATGTAAGATGACAGGTAAATCTTACTGTCTCATCAACACGTAAGATGACAGGTAATCTTACTGTCTCATCAACATGTAAGATGACAGGTAAATCTTACTGTCTCATCAACATGTAAGATGACAGGTAAATACTGTTACTGTGACTCATCAACATGTAAGATGACAGGTAAATCTTACTGTCTCATCAACATGTAAGATGACAGGTAAATCTTACTGTCTCATCAACATGTAAGATGACAGGTAAATCTTACTGTCTCACCAACATGTAAGATGACAGGTAAATCTTACTGTCTCACCAACATGTAAGATGACAGGTAATCTTACTGTCTCATCAACATGTAAGATGACAGGTAAATCTTACTGTCTCACCAACATGTAAGATGACAGGTAAATCTTACTGTCTCATCAACATGTAAGATGACAGGTAAATCTTACTGTCTCATCAACATGTAAGATGACAGGTAAATCTTACTGTCTCATCAACATGTAAGATGACAGGTAAATCTTACTGTCTCACCAACATGTAAGATGACAGGTAAATCTTACTGTCTCATCAACATGTAAGATGACAGGTAATCTTACTGTCTCATCAACATGTAAGATGACAGGTAAATCTTACTGTCTCATCAACATGTAAGATGACAGGTAATCTTACTGTCTCACCAACACGTAAGATGACAGGTAAATCTTACTGTCTCATCAACATGTAAGATGACAGGTAAATCTTACTGTCTCACTGTCTCACCAACATGTAAGATGACAGGTAAATCTTACTGTCTCACCAACACGTAAGATGACAGGTAAATCTTACTGTCTCATCAACATGTAAGATGACAGGTAAATCTTACTGTCTCACCAACACGTAAGATGACAGGTAAATCTTACTGTCTCATCAACATGTAAGATGACAGGTAATCTTACTGTCTCATCAACATGTAAGATGACAGGTAATCTTACTGTCTCACCAACATGTAAGATGACAGGTATATCTTACAAATTTCACCTCGGTCCCTGGAGACCTGGTCTGGGACCGGACCATGGGCAAGATAGCTCCCAAAGACCACTAACAAACTAACTCTAAATTCCTCTTAAAAACTTGACACAGTATCTTGGACCACCATGTGCCTACGAGCTGTGATTATTTTATATTTCCTCCAGTATCACTCCAGTAAGTTATGATGATCCGGCTCTCCACTGTGATTATTTTATATTTCCTCCAGTATCACTCCAGTAAGTTATGATGATCCGGCTCTCCACTGTGATTATTTTATATTTCCTCCAGTATCACTCCAGTAAGTTATGATGATCCGGCTCTCCACTGTGATTATTCTATATTTCCTCCAGTATCTCTCACTCCAGTAAGTTATGATGATCCGGCTCTCCACTGTGATTATTCTATATTTCCTCCAGTATCTCTCACTCCAGTAAGTTATGATGATCCGGCTCTCCACTGTGATTATTTTATATTTCCTCCAGTATCACTCACTCCAGTAGGTTATTATGGAGTGTGCAGACCCTCCAGTATCACCCACGTACATAGTATCAGGTAATAAATAACAAAAAGGCACAATACCGTGACTGGAACGATACACAAATAACCCGCACATAGAAGAGGGGAGCTTACGACGACGTTTCGGTCCGACTTGGACCATTGACAAAGTCACACTAACAGAGGTGGAGCAGGACGGCTATATATAGGCAGGAAGAGGTGGAGGTAGTAGTAGTAGTAGTAGTAGTAGTAGTAGTAGTAGTAGTAGTAGTAGTAGTAGTAGTAGTAGTAGTAGTAGTAGTAGTAGTAGTACAAGAATTGTATATAATACCGACAATATGAAATTAAGACACATGCACAACACCCGGGCATCACCATCGTAGACGTTTCGCCATCCAGCCAGCAACTGGTATAAGGTATACCAGTACATGTACAAGGTATACCAGTACATGTACAAGGTATACCAGTACATGTATAAGGTATACCAGTACATGTACAAGGTATACCAGTACATGTACAAGGTATACCAGTACATGTACAAGGTATACCAGTACATGTACAAGGTATACCAGTACATGTACAAGGTATACCAGTACATGTACAAGGTATACCAGTACATGTACAAGGTATACCAGTACATGTACAAGGTATACCAGTACATGTACAAGGTATACCAGTACATGTACAAGGTATACCAGTACATGTATAAGGTATACCAGTACATGTACAAGGTATACCAGTACATGTACAAGGTATACCAGTACATGTACAAGGTATACCAGTACATGTACAAGGTATACCAGTACATGTACAAGGTATACCAGTACATGTACAAGATATACCAGTACATGTACAAGGTATACCAGTACATGTACAAGGTATACCAGTACATGTACAAGGTATACTAGTACATGTACAAGGTATACCAGTACATGTATAAGGTATACCAGTACATGTACAAGGTACACCAGTACATGTACAAGGTATACCAGTACATGTACAAGGTATACCAGTACATGTACAAGGTATACCAGTACATGTACAAGGTATACCAGTACATGTACAAGGTATACCAGCACATGTACAAGGTATACCAGTACATGTACAAGGTATACCAGTACATGTATAAGGTATACCAGTACATGTACAAGGTATACCAGTACATGTACAAGGTATACCAGTACATGTATAAGGTATACCAGTACATGTACAAGGTACACCAGTACATGTACAAGGTATACCAGTACATGTACAAGGTATACAGACCATAGCTGACATCAGTGACATACTACTATATAGAAAGTCCCTTGTTATACTGAGCATTTCCCGCAAATTAGGTCAATTTTGTCCCAGGATGCGACCCACAACAGTCGACTAACACCCAGGATGCGACCCACACCAGTCGACTAACACCCAGGTACCTATTTTACTGCTAGGTGAACATGGAGAGCAGGTGTGTTAAGGAAACACGTCCTGTTTCCACCTGTACCGGGGATCGAACCACGAACCTCAATGTCTGAGCTGAGTGGGCTACCAACCCAGCTACGCGAGACTGTTAGAAAAACAGAAGGCTCTCTCCTGCCCTGCAAGGAGACCACAAAGTGATTCAACAAGCGAGTGTTGTTATGAAAGCTGCAATAATCGTACCTGTCATCTTCCTGACCTTTGCTGCCTTTGCTTTTGTTCTCTAAAGTCGAGGTGTTGGAAGCCTGAGTTTTTGCGTGGTAATCAGAGGACGCAGGATCGAGCCTTCAACACTCACCAGAGTTGAATGACCCGTGTGAGTTTACACAAGAAAATGTTGTGAACCAAGTGTTATCTGACTTGCTAATTCATAGAGACTGCGGCAGTGACTGAGGCAGTGATCGCGGCAGTGACTGAGGCAGTGATCGCGGCAGTGACTGAGGCAGTGATCGCGGCAGTGACTGAGGCAGTGATCGCGGCAGTGACTGAGGCAGTGATCGCGGCAGTGACTGAGGCAGTGATCGCGGCAGTGATCGCGGCAGTGACTGAGGCAGTGATCGCGGCAGTGATTGAGGCAGTGATCGCGGCAGTGACTGAGGCAGTGATTAAGGCAGTGATTGCGGCAGTAACTGAGGCAGTGACTGAGGCAGTGATTGCAACGGTGACTGCGGCAGTGACTGAGGGAGTGTTGGTGGTAGCGGTGGGGAAGGATGGTGGTGGTGGTGGTGGTGGTGGTGGTGGTGGTGCAGCATCAGGTTGGGTAAGTTTTTATAATTCAGGTAACCTAGGGAGTGAGCCAGTGTACCGTTGATGATGGTGCCAGTGTACCGTTGATGATGGTACCAGTGTACCGTTGATGATGGTACCAGTGTACCGTTGATGATGGTACCAGTGTACCGTTGATGGTACCAGTGTACCGTTGATGATGGTACCAGTGTACCGTTGATGATGGTACCAGTGTACCGTTGATGATGGTACCAGTGTACCGTTGATGATGGTACCAGTGTACCGTTGATGATGGTACCAGTGTACCGTTGATGATGGTACCAGTGTACCGTTGATGATGGTACCAGTGTACCGTTGATGATGGTGCCAGTGTACCGTTGATGATGGCACCAGTGTACCGTTGATGGTACCAGTGTACCGTTGATGATGGTACCAGTGTACCGTTGATGGTAACAGTGTACCGTTGATGATGGTGCCAGTGTACCGTTGATGATGGTACCAGTGTACCGTTGATGATGGTGCCAGTGTACCGTTGATGATGGTACCAGTGTACCGTTGATGATGGTGCCAGTGTACCGTTGATGATGGTACCAGTGTACCGTTGATGGTACCAGTGTACCGTTGATGATGGTGCCAGTGTACTCTTGATGGTACCAGTGTACCGTTGATGATGGTACCAGTGTACCGTTGATGATGTTACCAGTGTACCGTTGATGATGGTACCAGTGTACCGTTGATGGTACCAATGTACCGTTGATGATGGTACCAGTGTACCGTTGATGATGGTACCAGTGTACCGTTGATGATGGTACCAGTGTACCGTTGATGATGGTACCAGTGTACCGTTGATGGTACCAGTATACCGTTGATGATGGTACCAGTGTACCGTTGATGATGGTACCAGTGTACCGTTGATGGTACCAGTGTACCGTTGATGGTGCCAGTGTACCGTTGATGATGGTACCAGTGTACCGTTGATGATGGTACCAGTGTACCGTTGATGGTACCAGTATACCGTTGATGATGGTACCAGTGTACCGTTGATGATGGTACCAGTGTACCGTTGATGATGGTACCAGTGTACCGTTGATGATGGTGCCAGTGTACCCTTGATGATGGTGCCAGTGTACTCTTGATGGTACCAGTGTACCGTTGATGATGGTACCAGTGTACCGTTGATGATGTTACCAGTGTACCGTTGATGATGGTACCAGTGTACCGTTGATGGTACCAGTGTACCGTTGATGATGGTACCATTGTACCGTTGATGATGGTACCAGTGTACCGTTGATGATGGTACCAGTGTACCGTTGATGATGGTACCAGTGTACCGTTGATGGTACCAGTATACCGTTGATGATGGTACCAGTGTACCGTTGATGATGGTACCAGTGTACCGTTGATGATGGTACCAGTGTACCGTTGATGATGGTGCCAGTGTACCGTTGATGATGGTACCAGTGTACCGTTGATGATGGTACCAGTGTACCGTTGATGATGGTACCAGTGTACCGTTGATGATGGTGCCAGTGTACCGTTGATGATGGCACCAGTGTACCGTTGATGGTACCAGTGTACCGTTGATGATGGTACCAGTGTACCGTTGATGATGGTACCAGTGTACCGTTGATGATGGTACCAGTGTACCGTTGATGATGGTACCAGTGTACCGTTGATGATGGTACCAGTGTACCGTTGATGATGGTGCCAGTGTACCGTTGATGATGGTACCAGTGTACCGTTGATGATGGTACCAGTGTACCGTTGATGGTACTGGCAGGAAATGGCAGAAATCGTACACCAAATCCAGTCATTCCTGGAGTGGAACCACAGTCGATGGCCTCCACTCCAAACCAACAGATACAGATACTAATGCCGGAAAAAAAATCCCCCCCCAGTACCAACAATACCACCAGTCCGATAACATTCTTCTTTGCAAATATACAGGGTCTAAAGCCAGCAACAAACAACAAAATACCTTTCATCCGTGGACTGCTTGCAGAGGCAAAGGCAATGTTCGCGGCTTTCACTGAGACCCACATAAAGGATCACTTGGACAACGAAATATGGATCCCAGGTTACAACCTATACAGATGTGACAGAGTGAACAGGCAAAAGGGGGGGGTTGGCCTGTACATTGCAGAGTCACTTGTTTGCACAGAACTGCTTAATGCCTCAAATGACGTAGTGGAAGTTTTAGCAGTAAAGGTCGAGAACCAAAACTTAGTCATTGTGGTAGTCTACAAGCCTCCGGATGCAACATCCCAGCAATTCCAGGAACAGCTGTTAAAAATTGACCACTGTCTGGAAAATCTTCCAGCTCCTGCACCCAACATCTTGCTCCTGGGGGATTTCAACTTAAGGCACCTAAAATGGAGGAATATAGCAAATAATATTGTTGCAGTAATAACACCAGGAGGCAGCTCTGATGAAAACTCACACTCACACGAGCTTTTAAATCTCTGCACAAAATTCAATTTAAACCAGCAAATAATAGAGCCTACTAGACTGGAGAATACACTAGACCTCATCTTCACTAACAATGATGATCTGATAAGAAATGTCACCATATCAAAAACAATATACTCAGATCACAACATAATTGAGGTTCAGACATGTATGCGTGGAGCCCCAGACCGACAAAATGAGACTAGTCACGAGGGAGCATTCACCAAATTCAACTTCAATAACAAAAACATAAAGTGGTACCAAGTAAACCAAGTCCTAACCGATATAAGCTGGGAAGATATACTAAGCAACACAGACCCAAACTTATGCCTAGAACAGATTAACTCGGTGGCACTCGATGTATGCGCAAGGCTTATTCCTCTAAGAAAAAGGAGGAGTAGATGTAAAATAGAAAGAGACAGGCGCTCCCTTTACAGGCGACGGAAAAGAATAACAGAGCGGCTAAAAGAGGTCAATATATCTGAAATGCGCAGGGAGACACTGGTCAGAGAAATAGCAAGCATCGAACTTAAGCTAAAAGAATCCTTTAGGAGTCAGGAATCGCGGGAAGAACTAAAAGCCATAAATGAAATCGAAAGAAACCCAAAGTATTTCTTCTCCTATGCCAAATCAAAATCGAGAACAACGTCCAGTATTGGGCCCCTACTTAAACAAGATGGGTCCTACACAGATGACAGCAAGGAAATGAGTGAGCTACTCAAGTCCCAATATGACTCAGTTTTTAGCAAGCCGCTAACCAGACTGAGAGTCGAAGATCAAAATGAATTTTTTATGAGAGAGCCACAAAATTTGATTAACACAAGCCTATCCGATGTTATCCTGACGCCAAATGACTTCGAACAGGCGATAAATGACATGCCCATGCACTCTGCCCCAGGGCCAGACTCATGGAACTCTGTGTCCATCCTATGGAGAGGGAGCATGGACACGGGGGTCGTCCCTCAGTTACTAAAAACAACAGACATAGCCCCACTCCACAAAGGGGGCAGTAAAGCAACAGCAAAGAACTACAGACCAATAGCACTAACATCCCATATCATAAAAATCTTTGAAAGGGTCCTAAGAAGCAAGATCACCACCCATCTAGAAACCCATCCGTTACACAACCCAGGGCAACATGGGTTTAGAACAGGTCGCTCCTGTCTGTCTCAACTACTGGATCACTACGACAAGGTCCTAAATGCACTAGAAGACAAAAAGAATGCAGATGTAATATATACAGACTTTGCAAAAGCCTTCGACAAGTGTGACCATGGCGTAATAGCGCACAAAATGCGCGCTAAAGGAATAACAGGAAAAGTCGGTCGATGGATCTATAATTTCCTCACTAACAGAACACAGAGAGTAGTCGTCAACAGAGTAAAGTCCGAGGCAGCTACGGTGAAAAGCTCTGTTCCACAAGGCACAGTACTAGCTCCCATCTTGTTCCTCATCCTCATATCCGACATAGACAAGGATGTCAGCCACAGCACCGTGTCTTCCTTTGCAGATGACACCCGAATCTGCATGACAGTGTCTTCCATTGCAGACACTGCAAGGCTCCAGGCGGACATCAACCAAATCTTTCAGTGGGCTGCAGAAAACAATATGAAGTTCAACGATGAGAAATTTCAATTACTCAGATATGGTAAACATGAGGAAATTAAATCTTCATCAGAGTACAAAACAAATTCTGGCCACAAAATAGAGCGAAACACCAACGTCAAAGACCTGGGAGTGATTATGTCGGAGGATCTCAACTTCAAGGACCATAACATTGTATCAATCGCATCTGCTAGAAAAATGACAGGATGGATAATGAGAACCTTCAAAACTAGGGAGGCCAAGCCCATGATGACACTCTTCAGGTCACTTGTTCTATCTAGGCTGGAATATTGCTGCACTCTAACAGCACCTTTCAAGGCAGGTGAAATTCCCGACCTAGAAAATGTACAGAGAACTTTCACGGCGCGCATAACGGAGATAAAACACCTCAATTACTGGGAGCGCTTGAGGTTTCTAAACCTGTATTCCCTGGAACGCAGGAGGGAGAGATACATGATTATATACACCTGGAAAATCCTAGAGGGACTAGTACCGAACTTGCACACGAAAATCACTCACTACGAAAGCAAAAGACTTGGCAGACGATGCACCATCCCCCCAATGAAAAGCAGGGGTGTCACTAGCACGTTAAGAGACCATACAATAAGTGTCAGGGGCCCGAGACTGTTCAACTGCCTCCCAGCACACATAAGGGGGATTACCAACAGACCCCTGGCAGTCTTCAAGCTGGCACTGGACAAGCACCTAAAGTCAGTTCCTGATCAGCCGGGCTGTGGCTCGTACGTTGGTTTGCGTGCAGCCAGCAGCAACAGCCTGGTTGATCAGGCCCTGATCCACCAGGAGGCCTGGTCACAGACCGGGCCGCGGGGGCGTTGACCCCCGAAACTCTCTCCAGGTAAACTCCAGAGTACCGTTGATGATGGTACCAGTGTACCGTTGATGATGGTACCAGTGTACCGTTGATGATGGTACCAGTGTACCATTGATGATGGTACCAGTGTACCGTTGATGGTGGTACCAGTGTACCGTTGATGATGGTGCAAGTGTACCGTTGATGATGGTACCAGTGTACCGTTGATGATGGTACCAGTGTACCGTTGATGATGGTACCAGTGTACCGTTGATGATGGTACCAGTGTACCGTTGATGATGGTGCCAGTGTACCGTTGATGATGGTACCAGTGAACCGTTGATGATGGTGCCAGTGTACCGTTGATGATGGTACCAGTGTACCGTTGATGACGGTACCAGTGCACCGTTGATGATGGTACCAGTGCACCACTGATGATGGTACCAGTGTACCGTTGATGCTGTGGGCTGGCCCCTTGCAGCTGGTGCTGTGGGCTGGCCCCTCGCAGCTGGTGCTGTGTGCTGGCCCCTCGCAGCTGGTGCTGTGTGCTGGCCCCTCGCAGCTGGTGCTGTGGGCTGGCCCCTCGCAGCTGGTGCTGTGGGCTACCCCCTCGGCACCAGCTGCCCCGTCAACCATGTTTCACCACCTCAAGTATACCTGAAGATAATTCCTGAGGTCACCTCATCATCCCCCCGCCCAGGCCGATCTCAAACCAGGCGTCCTGGTTGATGGCCTGATCACTAAAACTATTAGTGCTAGCACCACGTAGTCCGAAGTAGGCACCACAGCCCGGCTGATCAGAAACAATCTGGGGTGTGTTAAGTTCCCTTATGTATGAAGGGTATTGAAGAGTCTTGGTCTCTTTGCACTAATTCACACGATTCTTAGTGCACTTATCGTGGACCATCTTTTCACTGGGGATATTTTGCACCGTCTCAAGCCTCTTGCTTTAATACGGAGCAATTTCGGTGTGCAGATTTGCGACAAATCCCTCTAGAATTGCTTAGGTGTAAATTACAACGTATCTTTCTCTCCTACGTTCCAAGGAGTACAGGTCTAGGGACTTTAGGTGTTCCCAATAATTTAAGTGCTTGACTGAGTTTATTTGAACACTGAAGGCTCTCTCGACATTCTCCAGGTCTATAGTTTTGCTCGTCTTAAATTGGCTGTTAGTGTACAGCAATATTCCAGCCTAGAGAGAACAAGCGGCTTGAAGAATAGCATCACTGGCTTTCCATCTCCTGTTTTGAAGGTTCTAACTATCCAGAAGAACATAAAGAGGAACACTGCAGCAGGCCTAGTGGCCCATGCTAGGCACGTCCTCAAGCCCAAATCCACTAACAAAAATATTTGGCCAACCCACATTCAATGCTACCCAATGTTATCCTATCATTTTCCTGGGTGTTGTGATAACGACACTATTATGATTCTTGAGCGTGAGATCATGCCAAATAACACTCCTAAGTCCCTCACACTTATCTTCCACTCTACATCTGACTTTGTTTTATACTCTATACCAGTTTTTATTTCCTTAATTTTTCCACGGTGATGTAACTGAAATTTGTCCTCACTGAACATCATATTGTTGTCAGTGGCCCACTGGAAGACTTGGATGTTGTCAGTGGCCCACTGGAAGACTTGGATGTTGTCAGTGGCCCACTGGAAGACTTGGATGTTGTCAGTGGCCCACTGGAAGACTTGGATGTTGTCAGTGGCCCACTGGAAGACTTGGTTGTTGTCAATGGCCCACTGGAAGACTTGGATGTTGTCAGAGGTCCACTGGAAGACTTGGATGTTGTCAGAGGTCCACTGGAAGACTTGGATGTTGTCAGAGGTCCACTGGAAGACTTGGATGTTGTCAGAGGTCCACTGGAAGACTTGGTTTATATCAGCCTGGAGGTTTGTCGTATCTTCAAGGATGACTTTCATACAGTATCGCCCTAACAAGATGTCCCAGTCTATGTGAAAGGGAAGTGGGGCGAGTACTGTGCCCTGAAGAACAGGCAGTTTCACTGTGGCAGCCTCTGATAACACTGTTGATTGTTACTACTCTCCCGTTGTAAAAAAAAAAATATACTTACGACGATACTAAAGCTGAAATATACCGAATGTTTATTACTTAACTAGTGAAAGTGACTTGTTAGTCACAGTGACCCGGCAACCAGCCCAAGGTGACCTCCAGGTCAGAAATACTTGAATAATGACCAAGCTGTCAGTCAGCCCCGGGCTGGTGCAACTCCTTGTGTGAGGCGGACGTTCCACAACCCGATGGAAATGATACCATCCCAGGTGTCTACCATCCCAATAATCTACCATCCCAGTAGTCTACCATCCCAGTAATCTACCATCCCAGTAATCTACCATCCCAGTAATCTACCATCCCAGTAATCTACCATCCCAGGTGTCTACAACACTAAGAACGGTGCACAACCAACACAGCTCTGCTGTTGCAACTACAAACATTGAATTACAAATGCCGGATCAGTCAGGTTGTACTGTAGGCCTACAGGCCGATGGATGCAACAAGGAAGTCTGACTTTAGGCCGGTCTGTAAAAGTGGAAGAATCTGCGAAACAGCCCACAAGCAGGCCACAGGCTGCAGCAGACCAACAGGTAAGCCAAAGAGCTGTAGCAAAATTTTATGGAACAGCACAAGCGGCATAATCCAAACCAGAATGATTTTGGAGCAGAACGATCATGCCTGCCACAACTGCTGAACCAGTGGCTTTGGCATGCTGCTCTTACCTGTATTTTTTGTACCTCTGTATGCTAAAATTTCTAAATAAATAAATAAAAATAAATAAATAAATAAATAAATATAGTAATTATGACAGAGTTACGGAGGCGTTGGAAGACAGTCAAAACGCAGATGTGATATACAGAGATTTTGCGTTTGGCGAATGCGATCATGGAATGACAGCGCACAAAATGAGGGCCATGGGCATTACGGGGAAGGTAGACAGAAGGATTTTCGGGTTCTTAACACACAGAACATAAATAGTAGTAGTAAACAGAGCAAAATCCAGCGTCAGCGAGGTAAAAAAGCTTAGTTCCCCAAAGGCACTGTCCTGGCACCTCTGCTGTTTCTCATCCTCATAACAGACATAAAAACATCCGTCACAGTTTTGTATCACCATCTGCTGATTACACTAAAATAAGCATGAAAGACACTTCAGTAGAACACGCTGAAAAATTACAGGAAGATATAAGCAGTGTTTTCCAGCGTGCAGTGGAGGACATGACGTTCACTGGTGATAAGTTCCAGCTGCTTAAGTATGGAAAGAATGAAAAACTCAAAAGGAACACTGTATACAAAACACAAGAGGATCACCAAATAGAAGGAAAGGAACCCGTGAAAGACTTGGGAATAATTATGTAAGCTGACCTTTCAAAGGCCATAAGACAAAGATCACGACAGCCAGGAGAATGACGGGGTGGGTATTGAGAACCTTCGCAACACGGAAAATAATGCCAATGGTGACACTCTTCAAATCGCCAGTGCTCCCTCATTTGAAATATTGTTTAGTGCTGACGGCCCTGTTCAAGGCAAGAGAAATATCAGAGCTGGAACCAATACAGAGATCGTTTACGGCCCACACAGAGCCAGTAAAGTATTTTAAATTACTGGGAATGTCTTAAAGTCTTGAACATGTACTCATTGGAGGGGAGGAGAGAGAGAGAGACATAATATATACCTGGAAAGTACTCGAGGGCCTGGTTCCAAATCTGCACACTGCCATAACAACATACTGGAGGGAGAGATATGGGTGGAAGTGCGAAATAAACCCAGTGAAAAGCAGGGGTGTGGTGGATACAACAAGGGAACACTGTATCAACATCCGTGGCCCTGTATCAACATCTTACCAAAAGATATCAGAAACACTGCTGGAACAAGTGTAGATGTCTTCAAGAGGAAACTAGACAAGTATCTTCACCAGGTGCCAGATCAATCAGGCTGTGGTGGATATGTGGGGCAGCTGGCCACCAGCAGCAACAGCCTGGCTAGCACCAGACGAGCCTGACACACAGCCGGGCTCTCGGAGCACAAAGACTCTCGGAACTCATCAAAGGTATATCAAAGGCTGTAACAGACTAACAGGTAAGTTACAGGCTGTTACAGGTCCACCGCTCCTATCCTGCTGAGGATGCTGACCCTTGCAGGAAGCTTCTAGTTACCCTCGGGTCCTGTCAACTGCATAACGCACAGGATATATACAATGAGAGGTGTATATCTATGTATATACAGTGAGAGGTGTATATCTGTGAACATACAAGGTGTATATCTGTATATACAATGAGAGGTGTATAACTGAATATACACTGAAAGATGTATATATCTGTGTATATACAGAGTATCTCTTTCTCTCTCTGTATATACACAGAGTTTAATGAGTATTTTAGGTATTAAAGTATTCTTGACTGGTAGTATACAGGTGACATACAGCCTTACTGACGCTCGTGTAGTAGATAGTCTTGAAACCCCATTAACCAACCAACCTGCTGTGAATGCAGGAATCCACCCACTGCTCCTGCTGTTTCCTAGCCTTCATGGCCCGATCATACCTACTCCTGAAGCTGTGTATAGGCTGTCTGCTCCCACCACTTCTTCAACTACTGAATTCAAGGAATTTATAATAATCCTAAGTATAAAAAAATACTTCCTGACATCAATATAACTCATCTCCATCTTAAATGTGCTCACCTACATGTGTTTGCAGGGGTTGATTCACAGCTCCTGGCCCAGTATTAAGGATAATTGCTTACGAACTTCTAAACGAGTATCAACAACGTTTATATTTTTTATTTGTTTTGCTAATTATTATTATTATTATTATTATTATTATTATTATTATTATTATAATTATTATTACTGTTGTAATATATTTGCAAACAAGAATTATTAGTAAGGAGGCCTGGTCTGGGACCGACCTGGTCTGGGACCGACCCTCAGAATGGGCGAAACTCCCTTAACAAAAACTCGCAGCGCACGTTTCATTTCCTGCAATGACTTCGGATTGTTGCAAGTTGAAGATACTGCTACACGCTCTTCAACTGTATCCCACCAGGCATACGAGGTATCGTCTTCAACTGTCTCCCACCAGGCATACGAGGTATCGTCTTCAACTGTCTCCCACCAGGCATACGAGGTATCGTCTTCAACTGTCTCCCACCAGGCATACGAGGTATCGTCTTCAACTGTCTCCCACCAGGCATACGAGGTATCGTCTTCAACTGTATCCCACCAGGCATACGAGGTATCGTCTTCAACTGTCTCCCACCAGGCATACGAGGTATCGTCTTCAACTGTCTCCCACCAGGCATACGAGGTATCGTCAACTGTATCCCACCAGGCATACGAGGTATCATCTTCAACTGTATCCCACCAGGCATACGAGGTATCGTCTTCAACTGTATCCCACCAGGCATACGAGGTATCGTCTTCAACTGTCTCCCACCAGGCATACGAGGTATCGTCTTCAACTGTCTCCCACCAGGCATACGAGGTATCGTCTTCAACTGTCTCCCACCAGGCATACGAGGTATCGTCTTCAACTGTATCCCACCAGGCATACGAGGTATCGTCTTCAACTGTCTCCCACCAGGCATACGAGGTATCGTCTTCAACTGTCTCCCACCAGGCATACGAGGTATCGTCTTCAACTGTCTCCCACCAGGCATACGAGGTATCGTCTTCAACTGTATCCCACCAGGCATACGAGGTATCGTCTTCAACTGTATCCCACCAGGCATACGAGGTATCGTCTTCAACTGTCTCCCACCAGGCATACGAGGTATCGTCTTCAACTGTCTCCCACCAGGCATACGAGGTATCGTCAACTGTATCCCACCAGGCATACGAGGTATCGTCAACTGTATCCCACCAGGCATACGAGGTATCGTCTTCAACTGTCTCCCACCAGGCATACGAGGTATCGTCTTCAACTGTATCCCACCAGGCATACGAGGTATCGTCTTCAACTGTCTCCCACCAGGCATACGAGGTATCGTCTTCAACTGTCTCCCACCAGGCATACGAGGTATCGTCTTCAACTGTCTCCCACCAGGCATACGAGGTATCGTCTTCAACTGTATCCCACCAGGCATACGAGGTATCGTCTTCAACTGTATCCCACCAGGCATACGAGGTATCGTCTTCAACTGTCTCCCACCAGGCATACGAGGTATCGTCTTCAACTGTATCCCACCAGGCATACGAGGTATCGTCTTCAACTGTCTCCCACCAGGCATACGAGGTATCGTCTTCAACTGTCTCCCACCAGGCATACGAGGTATCGTCTTCAACTGTCTCCCACCAGGCATACGAGGTATCGTCTTCAACTGTATCCCACCAGGCATACGAGGTATCGTCTTCAACTGTCTCCCACCAGGCATACGAGGTATCGTCTTCAACTGTCTCCCACCAGGCATACGAGGTATCGTCTTCAACTGTATCCCACCAGGCATACGAGGTATCGTCTTCAACTGTATCCCACCAGGCATACGAGGTATCGTCTTCAACTGTCTCCCACCAGGCATACGAGGTATCGTCTTCAACTGTCTCCCACCAGGCATACGAGGTATCGTCAACTGTATCCCACCAGGCATACGAGGTATCGTCAACTGTATCCCACCAGGCATACGAGGTATCGTCTTCAACTGTCTCCCACCAGGCATACGAGGTATCGTCTTCAACTGTATCCCACCAGGCATACGAGGTATCGTCTTCAACTGTCTCCCACCAGGCATACGAGGTATCGTCTTCAACTGTCTCCCACCAGGCATACGAGGTATCGTCTTCAACTGTCTCCCACCAGGCATACGAGGTATCGTCTTCAACTGTATCCCACCAGGCATACGAGGTATCGTCTTCAACTGTATCCCACCAGGCATACGAGGTATCGTCTTCAACTGTCTCCCACCAGGCATACGAGGTATCGTCTTCAACTGTATCCCACCAGGCATACGAGGTATCGTCTTCAACTGTCTCCCACCAGGCATACGAGGTATCGTCTTCAACTGTCTCCCACCAGGCATACGAGGTATCGTCTTCAACTGTCTCCCACCAGGCATACGAGGTATCGTCTTCAACTGTATCCCACCAGGCATACGAGGTATCGTCTTCAACTGTCTCCCACCAGGCATACGAGGTATCGTCTTCAACTGTCTCCCACCAGGCATACGAGGTATCGTCTTCAACTGTATCCCACCAGGCATACGAGGTATCGTCTTCAACTGTATCCCACCAGGCATACGAGGTATCGTCTTCAACTGTCTCCCACCAGGCATACGAGGTATCGTCTTCAACTGTATCCCACCAGGCATACGAGGTATCGTCTTCAACTGTCTCCCACCAGGCATACGAGGTATCGTCTTCAACTGTCTCCCACCAGGCATACGAGGTATCGTCTTCAACTGTGTCCCACCAGGCATACGAGGTATCGTCTTCAACTGTGTCCCACCAGGCATACGAGGTATCGTCTTCAACTGTATCCCACCAGGCATACGAGGTATCGTCTTCAACTGTATCCCACCAGGCATACGAGGTATCGTCAACTGTATCCCACCAGGCATACGAGGTATCGTCTTCAACTGTATCCCACCAGGCATACGAGGTATCGTCTTCAACTGTATCCCACCAGGCATACGAGGTATCGTCTTCAACTGTCTCCCACCAGGCATACGAGGTATCGTCTTCAACTGTCTCCCACCAGGCATACGAGGTATCGTCTTCAACTGTATCCCACCAGGCATACGAGGTATCGTCTTCAACTGTCTCCCACCAGGCATACGAGGTATCGTCTTCAACTGTCTCCCACCAGGCATACGAGGTATCGTCTTCAACTGTCTCCCACCAGGCATACGAGGTATCGTCTTCAACTGTCTCCCACCAGGCATACGAGGTATCGTCAACTGTCTCCCACCAGGCATACGAGGTATCGTCTTCAACTGTATCCCACCAGGCATACGAGGTATCGTCTTCAACTGTACCCCACCAGGCATACGAGGTATCGTCTTCAACTGTATCCCACCAGGCATACGAGGTATCGTCTTCAACTGTATCCCACCAGGCATACGAGGTATCGTCTTCAACTGTATCCCACCAGGCATACGAGGTATCGTCTTCAACTGTATCCCACCAGGCATACGAGGTATCGTTTTCAACTGTATCCCACCAGGCATACGAGGTATCGTCTTCAACTGTCTCCCACCAGGCATACGAGGTATCGTCTTCAACTGTCTCCCACCAGGCATACGAGGTATCGTCTTCAACTGTATCCCACCAGGCATACGAGGTATCGTCTTCAATTGTATCCCACCAGGCATACGAGGTATCGTCTTCAACTGTATCCCACCAGGCATACGAGGTATCGTCTTCAACTGTATCCCACCAGGCATACGAGGTATCGTCAACTGTATCCCACCAGGCATACGAGGTATCGTCTTCAACTGTCTCCCACCAGGCATACGAGGTATCGTCTTCATCTGTCTCCCACCAGGCATACGAGGTATCGTCTTCAACTGTCTCCCACCAGGCATACGAGGTATCGTCTTCAACTGTCTCCCACCAGGCATACGAGGTATCGTCTTCAACTGTCTTCCACCAGGCATACGAGGTATCGTCTTCAACTGTATCCCACCAGGCATACGAGGTATCGTCTTCAACTGTATCCCACCAGGTATACGAGGTATCGTCTTCAACTGTATCCCACCAGGCATACGAGGTATCGTCTTCAACTGTCTCCCACCAGGCATACGAGGTATCGTCAACTGTCTCCCACCAGGCATACCAGGTATCGTCAACTGTATCCCACCAGGCATACGAGGTATCGTCTTCAACTGTATCCCACCAGGCATACGAGGTATCGTCTTCAACTGTCTCCCACCAGGCATACGAGGTATCGTCTTCAACTGTATCCCACCAGGCATACGAGGTATCGTCTTCAACTGTCTCCCACCAGGCATACGAGGTATCGTCTTCAACTGTCTCCCACCAGGCATACGAGGTATCGTCAACTGTCTCCCACCAGGCATACGAGGTATCGTCTTCACCTGTATCCCACCAGGCATACGAGGTATCGTCTTCAACTGTACCCCACCAGGCATACGAGGTATCGTCTTCAACTGTATCCCACCAGGCATACGAGGTATCGTCTTCAACTGTCTCCCACCAGGCATACGAGGTATCGTCTTCAACTGTATCCCACCAGGCATACGAGGTATCGTCTTCAACTGTCTCCCACCTGGCATACGAGGTATCGTCTTCAACTGTATCCCACCAGGCATACGAGGTATCGTCTTCAACTGTCTCCCACCAGGCATACGAGGTATCGTCTTCAACTGTATCCCACCAGGCATACGAGGTATCGTCTTCAACTGTCTCCCACCAGGCATACGAGGTATCGTCTTCAACTGTATCCCACCAGGCATACGAGGTATCGTCTTCAACTGTCTCCCACCTGGCATACGAGGTATCGTCTTCAACTGTATCCCACCAGGCATACGAGGTATCGTCTTCAACTGTATCCCACCAGGCATACGAGGTATCGTCTTCAACTGTCTCCCACCAGGCATACGAGGTATCGTCTTCAACTGTCTCCCACCAGGCATACGAGGTATCGTCAACTGTCTTCCACCAGGCATACGAGGTATCGTCTTCAAGATCCCTGGTTGTCCCTCAAGACCCCTGGTTGTCCCTCAAGACCCCTGGTTGTCTTCAAGACCCCTGGTTGTCTTCAAGACCCTGGTTGTCTTCAAGACCCCTGGTTGTCTTCAAGACCCCTGGTTGTCAAGATCCCTGGTTGTCCCTCAAGATCCCTGGTTGTCTTCAAGATCCCTGGTTGTCTTCAAGATCCCTGGTTGTCCCTCAAGATCCCTGGTTGTTCCTCAAGACCCCTGGTTGTCCCTCAAGACCCCTGGTTATCTTCAAGATCCCTGGTTTCTTCAAGACCCTGGTTGTCTTCAAGATCCCTGATTGTCCCTAAAGACCCCTGGTTGTCCCTCAAGACCCCTGGCTGTCTTCAAGACCCCTGGTTGTCTTCAAGATCCCTGGTTGTCCCTCAAGACCCCTGGTTGTCTTCAAGACCCTTGGTTGTCTTCAAGATCCCTGGTTGTCCCTCAAGACCCCTGGTTGTCTTCAAGACCCCTGGTTGTCTTCAAGACCCCTGGTTGTCTTCAAGATCCCTGGTTGTCCCTCAAGACCCCTGGTTGGCCCTCAAGACCCCTGGCTGTCTTCAAGACCCCTGGTTGTCTTCAAGACCCTTGGTTGTCTTAAAGACCCTTGGTTGTCTTCAAGACCCCTGGTTGTCTTCAAGACCCCTGGTTGTCTTCAAGACCCCTGGTTGTCTTCAAGACCCACCCCTGTGCGTGAGAGAGAGAGAGAGAGAGAGAGAGAGAGAGAGAGAGAGAGAGAGAGAGAGAGAGAGAGAGAGAGAGAGAGAGAGAGGAATAACGATGTTGGTTCACTGTACGGAGAATCTGCTACGAGGTTGATCTTCCAAATACAGTAGATAAATCACACAAAGGTAGATAGGACCTCAACCTACACTCTCTTGAAAGACGTAGAAAGGGGGTAGATATGACGGTAGATATGCGGGGAGATATATCGGGAGATATATGTGGGGAGATATTAGGGTAGATATGAGGGAGATATGAAAGTAGATATAGATATATGAGAGTAGATATACAGCTGAAGACAGGTATAAACATACACAATGGATTCGATTTGGATACAGCCAAATACAGACCAGTAGGCCTACTGTAGGGTTTCTCTCATGGCAGGGCGTGGGCGTGGCAGGACATGGGAGTGTCTGAGAGTGACACACAACATGGCAACCATTGGAAGCTGCTGAGAATCCGGATTCCTAGAACTATAAGAACGGAGGCGCCACCAGACAACATGGCTGCCAGTGAATCCGGATTGCTGGAACTACAAGAACACAGACGCCAGGACACAGCTCAGTGTTTATGACCCTATACTGCTGCTGCTGCTGTTATTATTGTTGCTGCTGCTGTTGCTGTTCGTGGTGGTGGTGCTGCTGTTGTTGTTGTTACTGCTGCTGTTGTCGTTGGTGTTGTCGTTGGTGTTGGTGTTGCTGCTGTTGTTGCTGCTATTGCTGCTGCTATTGTTGCTGCTGTTACTGCTGCTGTGTGTGTCTGTGTGCATGAGAGAGAGAGAGTTACTGCTGCTGTGTGTGTCTGTGTGCATGAGAGAGAGAGAGAGAGAGAGAGAGAGAGAGAGAGAGAGAGAGAGAGAGTCCCTCTATCTTGAGTAGTGTTCCACCACCATTGCGTGTATGAATCCCTCGTGAAGCGCGGGTGTGTGGGCGGGTGGGCGGGTGTGTGGGCGTGGATGGGCGGGGGTGACAGTGACCAGCACCCCTCCTGCTGTTGCTGCTGGTGAGTGCTGTTGCCTCTCACAATGACAGAGGCATGCGTGAGGTTCCTCCTTGCCTCTGCACCCTGCAAACTCTTCCCATCTATCGATCCTACCGTCTTCACCATGCTCCTCCTCCTCTACCAACTACTACCCCTTCGTGTTTACATCTCTGCACGGCTGATAAAGTTACTGACGGCTGAAACACTGCCCCAGTAGAGATTCTGAAATATTGCACATGTGTCTTATTCATCCTTTTACATATCTTCACCGCCAGAACCTTATTCATGCATGACATCCACACTTAAGATGGTTCTTGCATGAAGCAGTAACAGTTCTTCAAGAGGTTCTGACACTGAAAGCACTTGGTCAGGGGTCTCCAAGAACCGCCAGAACTCGTCCTCAAAATCTTGAAAATGTGAATCCATCAAGTAGCCAACCAGACGAGCCTGGCCCATGGCCGGGCTCCAGGAGTAGAAAGACTCTCGAAACTTATCAAAGGTATAAAGATATATATCGCTACCGTTGGAACTATCCTACCAGAAGCCTCACAATATCATCCTGAAGAACAAAAAGGCACAATACCGTGACTGGAACAATACACAGATAAGCCGCACACAGGAGAGATAAATCTATAACGACGTTTGGGTCCAACTCGGATCATTTACAAGCTACAGTTTGACTTGTAAGTGAACCAAGTGGGACCCAAACGTCGTCATAAACTTGTATGTGAGGGTTATTTGTGTATCATCATACTGTGTCTGTCTCCTGGCCAGCAACACAGACTTCAAGGAAAGGATGAACCACCTGAAGGGAATGTAACACAAAATAGGTCATTTGGATGCCCACGATGCCTTGTACCTACTCACAGTGTGCCTGACCTTGTCCCAGAACACCTATTTATCAACAACCTGAGGCGCAGAAAATGGTAAACCGGTGATTTAGATTTCAACGATGCTTCATACCGTCTTACAATGTAGTTAGTAGATGGTGAAAATAGACAAGGATCAAGTAAGCCTTATATTCAACACTTCATTGGGCGAAACGTTGGAAAATAAAAGGCTCATTGTGTGTGTATGATTCACTGCTCGCGAGGTAGCCGACCCTGCCCAGGAGAGCCTGTGTTCCGGTGCGCTTCCTGCAGTAGAACGAAACAAATGAATTCGATCACCTCCTGAAGTCAATATTCGGACAAACACTGAACTTTTATCTAGAACCCCACTGAGATCGCCACTGGGATCCCCACTGAGAGCATCACTGGAATCACTACTGGTAGTATTACCACTGAGATTTTGCTCTCGTAGGAATTCATTTCGGCGTGCAGATTTAGGACTGGTCTCTCCAGAAATTTTCAGATGTAAATTAAGTCTTTCTCGCCAGATTCCAAGAAGCACAGTTCCAGAGACTTCAGGCTTGTCCAATTATTTAGGTGCCTGACTTCAGATTATACTGGCATTGAAGATTGTCTGTACATTCACTTGAGCTGAAACTGGGCTGTTAGTGTACAGCAATATTGCAGCCTAGATAGAGAGAGAGAGAGAGGTAATAGCTGTTACCTTGCAGAAAAAGTTAGGAACCTTAATCTAACCTTGTAAAACTCCAGTGTAAAAAAAATGAGAGAGAACAAGCGACTAGAAGAGGATCACTATTGGTTTGTCATCTCTTGGTTTGAAGGTTCTGGTCATGATCGGACCCTAAAGACCAGAAATCAGTAAAATCTGTCAGTAAGGCAGGCCCAAGAGCTCCGAGTCAACCATTGCCAGTGCAACAAGGTAAGTGTAGGATGTTCTCTAGCCCAAATAAGATCCTGAAACAAAAAATCTTCTGTATATACAGTTACATGATTAGCAGCGATGTGTTCCTGGTCACACAGAAGTGTCTTTGTGTCCAGGTTACACCAGCAGCCCTGGTTAACACACACCAGCCACCTACCACAGGCAAGAGCACAGTGTACAGTAGCTGCACAGTCTTTCCCAACACCAGCCCTGTATGTATCCTGCTCACACACCATCCTGAAAGGTGGCAATTCCTAAGTAATAGCAACTCTAGATCTGCTGGAAAGTAATCCTTGAAGGGTTGGTAGTTACTGAACCATAGTGGAATGTTTGACGATATCCTCATCACCCTACTGAAGTCTCCCAGCTCAGGCTGACACTAGTGAAGTCTCCCAGCTCAGGCTGACACTAGTGAAGTCTCCCAGCTCAGGCTGACACTAGTGAAGTTTCCCAGCTCAGGCTGACACTAGTGAAGTCTCCCAGCTCAGGCTGACACTAGTGAAGTCTCCCAGCTCAGGCTGACACTAGTGAAGTCTCCCAGCTCAGGCTGACACATTTCATTACCTGATGTATGTGACCCATCCTGTGTAATGGATTAAGACAATTAAATATGGCCACCTTTCGTTCTCACAATGTAACTATTATACATAGTGCAGCAGCACACTGTGAGTGTTCCCACAATGTAACTATCATATAGAACAGTGTAACATCACACTGCTGGTGTTCCCACAATGTAACTATCATATAGAACAGTGTAACATCACACTGCTGGTGTTCCCACAATGTAACTATCACACAGAACAGTAACATCACACTGCTGGTGTTCCCACAATGTAACTATCATATAGAACAGTGTAACATCACACTGCTGGTGTTCCCACAATGTAACTATCACACAGAACAGTAACATCACACTGCTGGTGTTCCCACAATGTAACTATCACACAGAGTAGAACATACCTTACATATACCTGTGACCAACTTTGAGGGTATTTATACCCTACCATCCAAGTTTCACTGAGTGCCTATTCAACCAGGTTGTTGCTGTTTACTTGCTGCTGGGCACACGCATCCATCACAGCCTGATTGATCTTCAACTTGGCAGTTGTAATCCAGTATCCTCTTAAAGACCAAGCAAAACTACCGGCATACCCAAACTCAAACAACATAGGCAGACTAGACACACTACTGGGATGCCCAAGCTTATTAACCACCACAAGTCTACTGCTACCCAGGGATGCCCAGCACCTTATGGGCGCTACTGTGACTGCCTTATTCGCTCTCTCTGGGTATCGTCCGTCAGTGCCAGCTGCTGCCAGGGCCATATTATAGAGTGCCACACCGTGGGAAACCTCTAGCTCTACTCTGTTGCTTACATATGATTATTATTATTATTATTATTATTATTATTATTATTATTAATTATTATTATTGCATTACTGGAGGGTGGCTCAATTCCTTGCATCTAGAGTCCTTTAGTAACAGCAAGATGACCATCTTGAAGTGTCAGGTTGTGCTATATAGCCACTAACACCATTATGGTGCCACTAGCACCACTAACGTGTCACTGACACCACTATAGTGATGCTCACACCACTACAATGCCACAATATTTTAGCGATATTTACTAATAACACCATTACAGCGCCACTAATATAATATAGTACCACTAAACACAATTATAATGCCACTAACACCACTATAGTGCCACTAGGGATTGCCAACACTCAGCAATATTGCTAGGAGACTCCCAGCAGTGTGCTGATACAAGGTGCTCTCACCTTGAAATAATTCTCCTAAGTACCTCCTCGAAATGTGTGTCGTGCCGAATAGGTCAAACTTGCGATTTTGTCCTAAACAGAAACGCTCTTCTTGCCGAATAAGGGAAACGAAAATTTGTATATGCAATAATTTCGAAAAAAATCATTCTGAGCCTAACGAAAAAAATTATTTCATTGTGTTTATTATTAAATTATTGTAAACTTATCTAAAATATATTTAGTTGCATTAGGCTAAATTAAACTGCACTTGTTATAATAAGGTCAGGTAAGTTTTCTAAGGTTCTTTTGGTACTAAATTATTAATTTTTACATTAATATAAATAAAAAATATATCTTTAAACGTATAGGAGAAAATTTTAGAAAGGACTTAATTTTAAATGAGTTCTTGCTAATTGACCAGTTTTACCTATTCGGCACGACACACACACACACAATATATATATATATATATATATATATATATGTGTGTGTGTGTGTGTGTGTGTGTGTGTGTGTGTGTGTGTGTGTGTGTGTGTGTGTGTGTGTGTGTGTGTGTGTGTGTGTGTGTGTGTGTGTGTGTTCTCTCCTGTGGTTCAGAAATAATTCAACTTTCTCCACAAAACTGAACCAGTTTTCAGTCTACTAACCATGATTTTTTTGTCATTTTGGACGTAATCCTGGGGGTCATCGCCCCCTACACGGGATATGAAACATAACCGTGGACCAGCGGGCTGCCAACAGCAACAGCCTGGCACAACTGGCAATCAACACGCGATATATTACAGGAACATGAAGACTCACGTAGAGTAGGTTAAGTGTATAGTGAAGGTGACTAATGTTTACCAAGCTGTCAGTGAAGCTGTCATCTTGTACTAACTGTCGACCTGGTGGGTTGGTCTAGGACCGTGACTGTCACCCAGGACTGGTCTAGTACCGTGACTGTCACCCAGGACTGGTCTAGGACCCTGTCACCCAGGACTGGTCTAGGACCGTGACTGTCACCCAGGACTGGTCTAGGACCGTGACTGTCACCCAGGACTGGTCTAGGACCGTGACTGTCACCCAGGACTGGTCTAGGACCGTGACTGTCACCCAGGACTGGTCTAGGACCGTGACTGTCACCCAGGACTGGTCTAGGACCCTGTCAACCAGGACTGGTCTAGAACCCTGACTGTCACCCAGGACTGGTCTAGGACCGTGACTGTCACCCAGGACTGGTCTAGAACCGTGACTGTCACCCAGGACTGGTCTAGGACCGTGACTGTCACCCAGGACTGGTCTAGAACCGTGACTGTCACCCAGGACTGGTCTAGGACCGTGACTGTCACCCAGGACTGGTCTAGGACCCTGTCAACCAGGACTGGTCTAGAACCCTGACTGTCAACCAGAAGGACTGGTCTAGGACCCTGTCAACCAGGACTGGTCTAGGATCGTGACTGTCAACCAGAACTGGTCTAGGACCGTGCTTGTCAACCAGGATTAGTCTAGGACCGTGACTGTCAACCAGGACTGGTCTAGGATCGTGACTGTCAACCAGGACTGGTCTAGGACCGTGACTGTCAGCCAGGACTGGTTTAGGACCGTGACTGTCAACCAGGACTGGTCTAGGACCCTGTCAACCAGGACTGGTCTAGAACCCTGACTGTCAACCAGGAGGACTGTTCTAGGACCGTGACTGTCAACCAGGACTGGTCTAGGGCCGTGACTGTTAACCAGGACTGGTCTAGGACCGTGACTGTCAACCAGGACTGGTCTAGAACCCTGTCAACCAGGACTGGTCTAGAACCCTGACTGTCAACCAGGACTGGTCTAGAACCCTGTCAACCAGGACTGGTCTAGAACCCTGACTGTCAACCAGGACTGGTCTAGAACCCTGACTGTCAACCAGGACTGGTCTAGAACCCTGTCAACCAGGACTGGTCTAGAACCCTGACTGTCAACCAGGACTGGTCTAGAACCCTGTCAACCAGGACTGGTCTAGAACCCTGACTGTCAACCAGGACTGGTCTAGAACCCTGACTGTCAACCAGGACTGGTCTAGAACCCTGACTGTCAACCAGGACTGGTCTAGAACCCTGTCAACCAGGACTGGTCTAGAACCCTGACTGTCAACCAGGACTGGTCTAGAACCCTGTCAACCAGGACTGGTCTAGAACCCTGACTGTCAACCAGGACTGGTCTAGAACCCTGACTGTCAACCAGGACTGGTCTAGGACCGTGACTAAAGGTGAAGAGTCCATGAGCCAAGGCAAGATGGATGAACGGGTCAAATTATTGATTGCTTTCATACCTATAACATCCCTTCTGCAATACCATTATTATTATCAGTAGTAGTAGTAGTATAATGATTAGTATAATTATTAATAGAAGTAGTATAATAATCATTATTATTAGTTGTAGTAGCATGATAATCATTGTTAGCAGTATGATAATTAGTATAATTATAATTATTTTTACTAGTATAATTAATAGTACAATTACAAGTAGTATTTTTATTAGTATCATTATTATTAGTAATACTATTATCATAAATAGTATAATTATTATTATTAAACAAAGTCAAGCAACACACACGTGCTGGGACCAGAAGTATTTACCTGTGATTTACCAGTGACCTGCTTTACCAGTTTTCCCTACTCCTGCGGCCCGGCCCTGGGTCAAACCTCTCTGTTAAATGCCTGGTCGTGCAGACTGTTGCTGCTGGCAGCTCGCTGGCCACGTTACAGTTATGGAGGAAGTCACTGCAATTTCCCCAAGATAATTTGTTGCGCCAACCCGCGTTCAAAATACCTCACAAAACCACAATATATGAAGCACGGGTGATGAGCACAATTCTACTGAGGACAGACATTTATATATCATTCCAGCAAGTCATACGAACTTTTGCTGGACGCAAACACAATACACAGCTTCAAGAGTTGGCATGGTGGTGTCCAAAAAGTCAGAAATCAACAATACCAGGGCGGTACATCTGTGTACTGAGACATGTGTACAGCACGTGTTAAAACACGTGTTAAACTTGGTCAATGGTTGGCAGGACGTCTTCAACGGAAGATGGTCAGGTGTTACATGACCCTGATTCCTCACCTTGTCGGTATTCTATACCAATTTTGTAATAATACTTGGGCCCAGGAGCCGGGTATCGACCCCCACAAGCATTCACAACCCACAATACCGTAGCTGGGACAATTCACAACACACAATACCGTAGCTGGGACAATTCACAACACACAATACCGTAGCTGGAACAATTCACAACCCACAATACCGTAGCTGGAACAATTCACAACCCACAATACCGTAGCTGGAACAATTCACAACCCACAATACCGTAGCTGGAACAATTCACAACCCACAATACCTAACTGGAACAATTTACAATTGACTCACACTTAGAGAACTTTAAATGATTTCTCAAGTCAAACCTGTGACTTGAAAATTAGTTCAGGAAGGACCGAAACATCTTTATAATGGTCCATGATGGACCGAAACATCTTGAAAATGGTCTATGAGGGACCGAAACGTCGTCTAGTGTCCTCTCTTCAGTCATCTGAAAATTAGTTAATAACATTTCTGCTAACAAGATGATAATATACACATATCTAACATATTCCTCGTGAATGATTACCACTGTAGTGTAACATCCACGAATAATGATGATGATAATGATGACGATGATGAGGAATTATTCAGTTGATAAGAATGATTGCAGCTCGATTTAGTCCGGAAAAATTGCTTATAGAGGCGAACTTATCAGGCTTGATTTCAGATTTCTGGTCGTGAAAGGCAGTGATTGGCTATGATTCTCTCCTGCATGGAAATACTCCTGAGTGGCCCTGTCAATCAGATAATAGCACTGAGATTGGCAGTGTGTCAATTACGGAATGTAATCATCAAATATAGTCAAACGACGTGTTATTCTCTATTCCAGAACCGGGGAGTAAGATCCTAGTCTGACTACTAACCCCGGAAAGTTGACTCTTGAGTGTGAGCCACACCCAGCCAGAGCTGTGACCTGCAGTGACCTCTGACCACTCTCCCTGAGACACTCCTACCATTCATTCGTGACCCTGGAAAAACAGGATCATCCCACGTGTATTTATAACTAAATCAGAAGATCATTACAAGTTTGAAATTGGGCACTATTGCCCAGACAGCTATTGAATGAATGATGGTGTGTGATTCTTTTCTTTTGGCCACCCTGGTTGGCCAGGCGAGCATCAGACGAGCCTGGCCTATGGCCGGGCTCAGGGAGTAGAAAAATAAAACTCTGACCTCATCAAAGAGAATTAATGACCTGACAAGTTATCATACATAGCTCAAACAACACTTATTTCATGCTTGAAATACTTGATCATACTAGTCATACTTTCTAATTCTTATCATGAGGTCATTCTGCATATATCATACTCTCATACTTATCAGATTTTTTGATATATCACTGAAAATATAATATATATTACCGTGGCTGGAACAATTCATAACTACCATTTAACCACGTCACAGAAGCCTCCACTATGGTACAGTAACTACCATTTAACCACGTCACAGAAGCCTCCACTATGGTACAGTAACTACCATTTAACCACGTCACAGAAGCCTCCACTATGGTACAGTAACTACCATTTAACCACGTCACAGAAGCCTCCACTATGGTACAGTAACTACCATTTAACCACGTCACAGAAGCCTCCACTATGGTACAGTAACTACCATTTAACCACGTCTCAGAAGCCTCCACTATGGTACAGTAACTACCATTTAACCACGTCTCAGAAGCCTCCACTATGGTACAGTAACTACCACTTCACCACGTCACAGAAGCCTCCACTATGGTACAGTAACTACCATTTAACCACGTCACAGAAGCCTCCACTATGGTACAGTAACTACCATTTAACCACGTCACAGAAGCCTCCACTATGGTACAGTAACTACCATTTAACCACGTCACAGAAGCCTCCACTATGGTACAGTAACTACCACTTCACCACGTCACAGAAGCCTCCACTATGGTACAGTAACTACCATTTAAACCACCACAGAAGCCTCACTAGACCAGTCACAGAAGCCTCCACTATGGTACAGTAACTACCATTTAACCACGTCACAGAAGCCTCCACTATGGTACAGTAACTACCATTTAACCACGTCAGAAGCCTCCACTATGGTACAGTAACTACCACTTCACCACGTCACAGAAGCCTCCACTATGGTACAGTAACTACCATTTAACCACGTCACAGAAGCCTCCACTATGGTACAGTAACTACCATTTAACCACGTCACAGAAGCCTCCACTATGGTACAGTAACTACCACTTCACCACGTCACAGAAGCCTCCACTATGGTACAGTAACTACCACTTCACCACGTCACAGAAGCCTCCACTATGGTACAGTAACTACCACTTCACCACGTCACAGAAGCCTCCACTATGGTACAGTAACTACCACTTCACCACGTCACAGAAGCCTCCACTATGGTACAGTAACTACCACAACTTCAGTTACCTTCCAGCAGTGTGGTTGTTAAATTAGACACATGTGCAACTCTTGGGTATCTTTGAGGAAACGTTTCGCCACACAGTGGCTTCATCAGTCCATACAAAGGATAAACTTGAAGAACAGGAGGAGAATGAGGTAATCAGTCCCTCAACCTTGAGTCGATGTGGTCAGTCAATCAATCTTGAATAGAATAGTGTGGCGAAACGTTTCCTCAATAAAGATGCCCAAGAGTTGCACATGTCTAATTTAACAACGTGTCGGTTCTTTGAACCATTCATCTACAAACCTTCCAGCAGTACTGGAGTTACTGTTACTCTGGAACTGCCGTCTCTTAGAACGTCCCATTTCACACACAGGAGAAATGGAATTTTTATGGTGTCACGATCGAACAAATGGTTCCATCCAAGCAGATTGTGGTACAGATTTTAACAGTTATGTCGGGAGATCGAATACAAGAGAGTCGTCTCACAAGATGTCATCAATTTCACTTGAGACTTGTGTCTCGCGGCTTTGATTAAGCCGAAGTCGCAGTCAGAAACGAGTGGTTTGAGAGGATTGTTGTTGGTGATGGCCGCGGGGTGGGTTAGAGGGTGGGTAATAGGGTGGGTGGGTAATAGAGAGGGTGGGTAATAGGGTGGGTGGGGGAACAACGCAGGTAAACCCACGCTCCACTATACACCCAGAAGTGTATTTCTGTATATACAGTTTACTTCCGTCCCTAATTCAAAGACAAGTATCCCTGATTGAGAGCACCTAATTTATCCCAAGACTAATGCTAAGGACTTTTAGTAGGGGGAGCACCTAGGGAAGGGTGGGTAGTCAGGAGCCACTGACACAGGTTCCCAGGACCCATCACCTGCACTCACCACTCCTGCTGTTACTCGCACAGGAATGTTACTTCTGCGTCCCAACCCGTTCACCACCCAACCGAGAGACCCGGGTTCGATCCTGGGGCGAGTAGAAACATTGGGCATGTTCTTTTACACCTGTTGCTCCTGTTCACCTAACGGTAAGTAGGTACCTGGCTGTTGTGGGTGCTAGGAGCTGGGTTTTCTTAGGTTATCCTAGGTTAATAATAAGTCATTTATTAGCCAGCGGTTCATTCCACTGACCTACTGAACCTACTTACTGCTAGGTGAAGTGACAGCAGGTGTAAGGTAACTAACACCCAGGTACCTACTTACGGCTAGGTGAAGTGACAGCAGGTGTAAGGTAACTAACACCCAGGTACCTACTTACTGCTAGGTGAAGTGACAGCAGGTGTAAGGTAACTAACACCCAGGTACCTACTTACTGCTAGGTGAAGTGACAGCAGGTGTAAGGTAACTAACACCCAGGTACCTACTTACTGCTAGGTGAAGTGACAGCAGGTATACGGTAACTAACACCCAGGTACCTACTTACTGCTAGGTGAAGTGACAGCAGGTGTAAGGTAACTAACACCCAGGTACCTACTTACTGCTAGGTAAACAGTGACAGCAGGTATAAGATAACTAACACCCAGGTACCTACTTACTGCTAGGTGAAGTGACAGCAGGTGTAAGGTAACTAACACCCAGGTACCTACTTACTGCTAGGTGAAGTGACAGCAGGTGTAAGGTAACTAACACCCAGGTACCTACTTACTGCTAGGTGAAGTGACAGCAGGTGTAAGGTAACTAACACCCAGGTACCTACTTACTGCTAGGTAAACAGTGACAGCAGGTGTAAGGTAACTAACACCCAGGTACCTACTTACTGCTAGGTAAACAGTGACAGCAGGTATAAGGTAACTAACACCCAGGTACCTACTTACTGCTAGGTAAACAGTGACAGCAGGTATAAGGTAACTAACACCCAGGTACCTACTTACTGCTAGGTAAACAGTGACAGCAGGTATAGGGTAACTAACACCCAGGTACCTACTTACTGCTAGGTAAAGTGACAGCAGGTATAAGGTAACTAACACCCAGGTACCTACTTACTGCTAGGTGAAGTGACAGCAGGTATAAGGTAACACCCAGGTACCTACTTACTGCTAGGTAAACAGTGACAGCAGGTGTAAGGTAAGCTAGGTGAACAGTGACAGCAGGTATAAGGTAACTAACACCCAGGTACCTACTTACTGCTAGGTAAACAGTGACAGCAGGTATAAGGTAACTAACACCCAGGTACCTACTTACTGCTAGGTAAACAGTGACAGCAGGTATAAGGTAACTAACACCCAGGTACCTACTTACTGCTAGGTGAAGTGACAGCAGGTATAAGGTAACACCCAGGTACCTACTTACTGCTAGGTAAACAGTGACAGCAGGTGTAAGATGACTAACACCCAGGTACCTACTTACTGCTAGGTAAACAGTGACAGCAGGTATAAGGTAACTAACACCCAGGTACCTACTTACTTCTAGGTAAACAGTGACAGCAGGTATAAGGTAACTAACACCCAGGTACCTACTTACTGCTAGGTAAACAGTGACAGCAGGTATAAGGTAACTAACACCCAGGTACCTACTTACTGCTAGGTAAACAGTGACAGCAGGTATAAGGTAACTAACACCCAGGTACCTACTTACTGCTAGGTAAACAGTGACAACAGGTATAAGGTAACTAACACCCAGGTACCTACTTACTGCTAGGTAAACAGTGACAGCAGGTATAAGGTAACTAACACCCAGGTATCTACTTACTGCTAGGTAAACAGTGACAGCAGGTATAAGGTAACACCCTGTTACCTACTTACTGCTAGGTAAACAGTGACAGCAGGTATAGGGTAACTAACACCCAGGTACCTACTTACTGCTAGGTAAAGTGACAGCAGTAACTAACACCCAGGTACCTACTTACTGCTAGGTAAACAGTGACAGCAGGTATAAGGTAACTAACACCCAGGTACCTACTTACTGCTAGGTAAACAGTGACAGCAGGTATAAGGTAACTAACACCCAGGTACCTACTTACTGCTAGGTAAACAGTGACAGCAGGTATAAGGTAACTAACACCCAGGTACCTACTTACTGCTAGGTAAACAATGACAGCAGGTATAAGGTAACAGGTACCTACTACTTACTGCTAGGTACCTACTTACTGCTAGGTAAACAGTGACAGCAGGTATAAGGTAACTAACACCCAGGTACCTACTTACTGCTAGGTAAACAGTGACAGCAGGTATAACACACAGGTAACTAACACCCAGGTACCTACTTACTGCTAGGTAAACAGTGACAGCAGGTACTGCTAGGTGAACAGTGACAGAAAGTGTAAGGTAACTAACACCCAGGTACCTACTTACTGCTAGGTGTAAGTAACACCCAGGTACCTACAGCAGAAGTATATAAGGTAACACCCAGGTATCTACTTACTGCTAGGTAAACAGTGACAGCAGGTCTAAGATGACTAACACCGAGGTACCTACTTACTGCTAGGTAAACAGTGACAGCAGGTATAAGGTAACTAACACCCAGGTACCTACTTACTTCTAGGTAAACAGTGACAGCAGGTATAAGGTAACTAACACCCAGGTACCTACTTACTGCTAGGTAAACAGTGACAGCAGGTATAAGGTAACTAACACCCAGGTACCTACTTACTGCTAGGTAAACAGTGACAGCAGGTATAAGGTAACTAACACCCAGGTACCTACTTACTGCTAGGTAAACAGTGACAACAGGTATAAGGTAACTAACACCCAGGTACCTACTTACTGCTAGGTAAACAGTGACAGCAGGTATAAGGTAACTAACACCCAGGTATCTACTTACTGCTAGGTAAACAGTGACAGCAGGTATAAGGTAACACCCTGTTACCTACTTACTGCTAGGTAAACAGTGACAGCAGGTATAAGGTAACTAACACCCAGGTACCTACTTACTGCTAGGTAAAGTGACAGCAGGTATAAGGTAACTAACACCCAGGTACCTACTTACTGCTAGGTAAACAGTGACAGCAGGTATAAGGTAACTAACACCCAGGTACCTACTTACTGCTAGGTAAACAGTGACAACAGGTATAAGGTAACTAACACCCAGGTACCTACTTACTGCTAGGTAAACAGTGACAGCAGGTATAAGGTAACTAACACCCAGGTACCTACTTACTGCTAGGTAAACAATGACAGCAGGTATAAGGTAACACCCTGGTACCTACTTACTGCTAGGTAAACAGTGACAGCAGGTATAAGGTAACTAACACCCAGGTACCTACTTACTGCTAGGTAAACAGTGACAGCAGGTATAAGGTAACTAACACCCAGGTACCTACTTACTGCTAGGTAAACAGTGACAGCAGGTATAAGGCACTAACACACAGGTACCTACTTACTGCTAGGTGAACAGTGACAGCAGGTATAAGGTAACACCCAGGTACCTACTTACTGCTAGGTAAACAGTGACAGCAGGTATAAGGTAACTAACACCCAGGTACCTACTTACTGCTAGGTAAACAGTGACAGCAGGTATAAGGTAACTAACACCCAAGTACCTACTTACTGCTAGGTGAACAGTGACAGAAAGTGTAAGGTAACTAACACCCAGGTACCTACTTACTGCTAGGTGAACAGTGACAGCAGGTGTAAGGTAACTAACACCCAGGTACCTACTTACTGCTAGGTAAACAGTGACAGCAGGTATAAGGTAACTAACACCCAGGTACCTACTTACTGCTAGGTAAAGTGACAGCAGGTATAAGGTAACTAACACCCAGGTACCTACTTACTGCTAGGTAAACAGTGACAGCAGGTATAAGGTAACTAACACCCAGGTACCTACTTACTGCTGGGTAAACAGTGACAGCAGGTATAAGGTAACTAACACCCAGGTACCTACTTACTGCTAGGTAAACAGGCAACAGGTGAAGAACAACCTCTGACCCAGAATGGAAGCTGGACCAGCCGTTATTTTTCCTTTTTTAACGTTATTACAGCCGTTATACATGACGGTATATACAATGGATATACAAAGAGGGTATATTCGAAGTCTGGTCGGTGAAATTAGGGATATATATCCCTTAGTGATGGTAAAATAAGGGATATATATGAGGACCCACTTGCTATACGGTGATCAATTTCGTTATAACAGTAGATATAAATGGAGGTATATTCAAGGGAGATACGCAGAGAGTATATTCGAACACAGAGATAGCATAATAAAGGATAAATAGTGACGTTGGATGGTAAAATAAGGGATATAAGAGAACCCACCTGCCGGGACGACTGGTGGACCAACATCTCTCAATCCTTCACTTCTGCTTCTCATCAAATTAACACCTATATCGCCATTTTTCCATCGCTAACATTCGCATATTCACGTCATTCTGTTGGCGGAGTGAACCTTCAGTCGACGAGAAGCCACTAGAGGCACAGAGGTACAGCACACGAGGGATAAAGTTAAAATATAAGAGAGGAACACACACACACTTCCACCCACAACAATGGTCTCTCTCACTCTGGTCAGGTTCCAACAATGTTCAGTCTCGGACTCATCCACCGACCTGCGCACACTTGTAAAAAAAAATTCCACGCCACTATGGACGTATTTCATTATATTTTCACTCTATTATTGAGTCTTGTGCTCACCTTGGTGACCTGGGCACTTACAAAAGTATATCCAGGTATTTTGTTCTAATCATTCAATAATTGTAATGTCCTATATGGGCTTACAGGGGTCGATTCACAGCTCCTGGTCCCGCCTCTTCGCTGGTCGCTACCGGGTTCACTCTCTCTAATTTATCAACATGTCGGTTCTCTGAACCATTCATCTACAAACTCTCTTGGAACCTGGTCCAAGGAGATAGAGCCATCCTTCCCTGATGTTGGTGAGGAGTTCTTGATCATTGGACTCCTCCTCCCCTTCCTTGGATTAAATTTTAATGTTTACAATTTCATGTATATATATATATATATATATATATATATATATATATATATATATATATATATATATATATATATATATAGATAACCCCAGGATAACCCCAGGATAACCCCAAGATAACCCCAAGATAATCCCAGGATAACCCAATAAAGTCAATACTACACAGTTCCATCTTAAGTCTTTAAAATGCCATATTAGGTAAAAAGTTAAATTTCCCTTAATAACGATGTTAAAATCATGAGTAAGGTTAATAACGGTGGTGGAGGATCATATAGCACCGAGGCAACGGCAGGAAAACCATGGTAGTGGACGCAGGAAATTGCAAACAAAAAAAATAACGAGTCGATTTTGAGGACCCCAGGTGCGTGGCCGCCCAGCCCTTGTCGCAAAATATTTGCATTTTTCGTTCTCAAAGACGATGTAGTTGTTTCCCTGAAACATCTCAGAGGAAATCAAGTGTTAAATATATATACCTCTCTTTGGAGATGAAGTATATAGCCTGGTATATCTCTGAAAGAGTATATATGAGTAATTTATTCTTGGCAACTGGGGTGTTCCCACGACTCACACGCAAAGTTCAATGTCATATCTCATAGCAAGATTTATCCATTGCATGGTCAGTCTTGCAACTAAGACTCCTTTCTGCACAGTAGGTGCATCATTGCAGATATTCTCGTCAATAGGTTCTCATAAAACGGATAGAATGGGGAATGGAAGACGGGAATATTGGAATGTGCTTGTAGTTGAGTTGCCAGAGAGTGGAAGTTGAAGCCCCGAGGCTCTCACATCTCCACTACCAACCACAACTTCCAGCTTTTCTCTGCCTGCCTACACCTAACTAGGTAGTCAGCTGGCAGACAGTGGGTAGTGTGTAGTAACCCAGTAGGTAGACTGTGGTAAGCCAGTAGGTAGACAGTGGTTAGTGTGTGGTAGCCAGTAGGCAGATAGTGGGTAGAGTGTGGTAACCCAGTAGGTAGACAGTGGGTAGTGTGGTAAGCCAGTAGGCAGATAGTGGGTAGACTGTGGTAACCCAGTAGGTAGACAGTGGGTAGAGTGTGGTATGCCAGTAGGTAGACAGTGGGTAGTGTGGTAAGCCAGTTGTGGTAACCCAGTAGGTAGACTGTGGTAAGCCAGTAGGTAGACAGTGGGTAGTGTGTGGTAACCCAGTAGGCAGATAGTGGGTAGTGTGTGGTAACCTAGTAGGTAGACTGTGGTAAGCCAGTAGGCAGACAGTGGGTAGTGTGTGGTAAGCCAGTTGGCAGATAGTGCGTAGTGTGTGGTAACCCAGTAGGTAGACTGTGGTAAGCCAGGAGGTAGACAGTGGTTAGTGTGTGGTAAGCCAGTAGGCAGATAGTGCGTAGAGTGTGGTAACCCAGTAGGTAGACAGTGGGTAGAGTGTGGTAAGCCAGTAGGCAGATAGTGGGTAGACTGTGGTAACAAGTAGGTAGACAGTGGGTAGAGTGTGGTAAGCCAGTAGGTAGACAGTGGGTAGTGTGGTAAGCCAGTAGGTAGACTGTGGTAAGCCAGTGGGTAGACAGTGGGTAGTGTGTGGTAACCCAGTAGGCAGATAGTGGGTAGTGTGGTAACCCAGTAGGTAGACTGTGGTAAGCCAGTAGGTAGACAGTGGGTAGTGTGTGGTAACCCAGTAGGCAGATAGTGGGTAGTGTGTGGCAACCCAGTAGGTAGACTGTGGTAAGCCAGTAGGCAGACAGTGGGTAGTGTGTGGTAAGCCAGTTGGCAGATAGTGGGTAGTGTGTGGTAACCCAGTAGGTAGACTGTGGTAAGCCAGTAGGTAGACGGTAGTGTGTGGTAAGCCAGTAGGCAGATAGTGGGTAGAGTGTGGTAACCCAGTAGGTAGACAGTGGGTAGAGTGTGGTAAGCCAGTAGGCAGATAGTGGGTAGGCTGTGGTAACCCAGTAGGTAGACAGTGGGTAGAGTGTAGTAAGCCAGTAAGTAGACAGTGGGTAGAGTGTGGTAAGCCAGTAAGTAGACAGTGGGTAGAGTGTGGTAAGCCAGTAAGTAGACAGTGGGTAGAGTGTGGTAAGCCAGTAGGTAGACAGTGGGTAGAGTGTGGTAAGCCAGTAAGTAGACAGTGGGTAGAGTGTGGTAAGCCAGTAAGTAGACAGTGGGTAGAGTGTGGTAAGCCAGTAAGTAGACAGTGGGTAGAGTGTGGTAAGCCAGTAAGTAGACAGTGGGTAGAGTGTGGTAAGCCAGTAGGTAGACAGTGGGTAGAGTGTGGTAAGCCAGTAGGTAGACAGTGGGTAGAGTGTGGTAAGCCAGTAAGTAGACAGTGGGTAGAGTGTGGTAAGCCAGTAAGTAGACAGTGGGTAGAGTGTGGTAAGCCAGTAGGTAGACAGTGGATAGAGTGTGGTAAGCCAGTAAGTAGACAGTGGGTAGTGTGGTAAGCCAGTAGGTAGACAGTGGGTAGAGTGTAGTAAGCCAGTAAGTAGACAGTGGGTAGAGTGTAGTAAGCCAGTAAGAAGACAGTGGGTAGAGTGTGGTAAGCCAGTAAGTAGACAGTGGGTAGAGTGTGGTAAGCCAGTAAGTAGACAGTGGGTAGTGTGGTAAGCCAGTAGGTAGATAGTGGGTAGAGTGTAGTAAGCCAGTAAGTAGACAGTGGGTAGGCTGTGGTAACCCAGTAGGTAGACAGTGGGTAGTGTGGTAAGCCAGTAAGTAGACAGTGGGTAGAGTGTGGTAAGCCAGTAAGTAGACAGTGGGTAGTGTGGTAAGCCAGTAAGTAGACAGTGGGTAGAGTGTGGTAAGCCAGTAAGTAGACAGTGGGTAGAGTGTGGTAAGCCAGTAGGTAGTAGATCAAAGCCACTCAAAACGATTCCCTTTTAAAATTCGTAGCCCTATTGTGAGTAGTTGATTGGGTGACGGAGTATCGAGACTTCAGTACTCCTGAATGATGCAGTGTGTGCACTGTCAGTTTACACACAGGTATCTCTCAGTAGCTGCTGGAGAATGATTGAAGCGACCAGGTTAGGAGGCTTACTTTCCCTAGCGACCAGGTTGGGAGGCTTACTTTCCCTAGCGACCAGGTTGGGAGGCTTACTTTCCCTAGCGACCAGGTTGGGAGGCTTACTTTCCCTAGCGACCAGGTTGGGAGGCTTACTTTCCCTAGCGACCAGGTTGGGAGGCTTACTTTCCTTAGCGACCAGGTTGGGAGGCTTACTTTCCCTAGCGACCAGGTTGGGATACTTACTTTCCCTAGCGACCAGGTTGGGATACTTACTTTCCCTAGCGACCAGGTTGGGAGGCTTACTTTCCCTAGCGACCAGGTTGGGAGGCTTACTTTCCCTAGCGACCAGGTTGGGATGCTTACTTTCCCTAGCGACCAGGTTGGGATGCTTACTTTCCCTAGCGACCAGGTTGGGAGGCTTACTTTCCCTAGCGACCAGGTTGGGAGGCTTACTTTCCTTAGCGACCAGGTTGGGAGGCTTACTTTCCCTAGCGACCAGGTTGGGATGCTTACTTTCCCTAGCGACCAGGTTGGGAGGCTTACTTTCCCTAGCGACCAGGTTGGGAGGCTTACTTTCCCTAGCGACCAGGTTGGGAGGCTTACTTTCCTTAGCGACCAGGTTGGGAGGCTTACTTTCCCTAGCGACCAGGTTGGGAGGCTTACTTTCCCTAGCGACCAGGTTGGGATGCTTACTTTCCCTAGCGACCAGGTTGGGAGGCTTACTTTCCCTAGCGACCAGGTTGGGATGCTTACTTTCCCTAGCGACCAGGTTGGGAGGCTTACTTTCCCTAGCGACCAGGTTGGGAGGCTTACTTTCCCTAGCGACCAGGTTGGGAGGCTTACTTTCCCTAGCGACCAGGTTGGGAGGCTTACTTTCCTTAGCGACCAGGTTGGGAGGCTTACTTTCCCTAGCGACCAGGTTGGGAGGCTTACTTTCCTTAGCGACCAGGTTGGGAGGCTTACTTTCCTTAGCGACCAGGTTGGGAGGCTTACTTTCCCTAGCGACCAGGTTGGGAGGCTTACTTTCCCTAGCGACCAGGTTGGGAGGCTTACTTTCCTTAGCGACCAGGTTGGGAGGCTTACTTTCCCTAGCGACCAGGTTGGGAGGCTTACTTTCCCTAGCGACCAGGTTGGGATGCTTACTTTCCCTAGCGACCAGGTTGGGAGGCTTACTTTCCCTAGCGACCAGGTTGGGAGGCTTACTTTCCTTAGCGACCAGGTTGGGATGCTTACTTTCCTTAGCGACCAGGTTGGGATGCTTACTTTCCCTAGCGACCAGGTTGGGATGCTTACTTTCCTTAGCGACCAGGTTGGGAGGCTTACTTTCCCTAGCGACCAGGTTGGGAGGCTTACTTTCCCTAGCGACCAGGTTGGGAGGCTTACTTTCCCTAGCGACCAGGTTGGGAGGCTTACTTTCCCTAGCGACCAGGTTGGGATGCTTACTTTCCTTAGCGACCAGGTTGGGATGCTTACTTTCCCTAGCGACCAGGTTGGGATGCTTACTTTCCCTAGCGACCAGGTTGGGATGCTTACTTTCCCTAGCGACCAGGTTGGGATGCTTACTTTCCCTAGCGACCAGGTTGGGATGCTTACTTAGCCTAGCGACCAGGTTGGGATGCTTACTTAGCCTAGCGACCAGGTTGGAACGCTTACTTTCCCTAGCGACCAATTTCTAACGGCAACGGTGTAGACAGCGGTGTAGACAACAATGTAGACAACAGTGTAGACAACAGTGAAGCAGACAAAGAAGTGACATTTTGGGGGAGTTTGGTCGACAAGAGTTCAGAGTTAGGGACCATAATCCTGCCTAAGGCTCTGTACCGACCAGTCTGGTTCAGAAACTGGTTTTAAATCCTTACATTCTGCTAACAGTCACGTGTGTGTGTGTGTGTGTGTGTGTGTGTGTGTGTGTGTGTGTGTGTGTGTGTGTGTGTGTGTGTGTGTGTGTGTGTGAGTGTAGGTACAGTACTTTACACCTCCAGGACTCGAGTCCGGCTAACCTGTTTCTCTGAGTCCCTTCATAGACGCTGCCTTACGGGTCACCTACACTCCAACAGCAGGTAACAGGTCACCTACACACCAACAGCAGGTAACAGGTCACCTACACACCAACAGCAGGCAACAGGTCACTTACACTCCAACAGCAGGTAAGAGGTCACCTACACACCAACAGCAGGCAACAGGTCACCTACAGGTAACAGGGGTAGATAAGAGAACGTTCGACCCTCCAGGTTGAGGGACTGACCACCTCTAAACTACATCTTCAAGAGTGATGGACTGATTACAGTCTTCACATCACTATTGCTTCTGCTACCTCTTCTGTACTCGACTGAAGAAACCTACTGTGTGGGCTAAACGTTTGTAAGTATGTAAGTGAATAAGTAAGTAAATAAGTGGGTTTGTAAGTGAATAAGTGGGTGTGTAAATAAGTCAGTAAATTTATATAGATATATTGGCTGGGTTTAGATATTATTGTTAGTGTTGTTTTACATGGTAACTGTGTAAGTTATCTGGGATAACTCAGTAAGGTCAATTATCTGAATATTTGCAGTTTTACAGTGATAAGTGTGGCTGGAGAAGTTGATCTAAGCTGGTGATGTGGCCCACCAGGGTTATCTAAGCTGATGTGGCCCTATAGGGTTAACTAAGCTGGCGACGTGGCCCCCGAGCTTGTAATGTGGCCCACCAGTCAGGATAATTGTTCCTGGTCTAAAGGGCAGCATTCTTTTCCGTCCTTCTGCCAACCATTATCGTTTTACGATACTAGCTACTCTTACAGTAGCTGCTGCTGCTGCTGCGATGTGTAGAGTATCGTGTAGAGTGCGTATGTGAAGAGTGCGTGTGTGTGTGTGTGTGTGTGTGTGTGTGTGTGTGTGTGTGTGTGTGTGTGTGTGTGTGTGTGTGTACGTAGAGTGCGTCTTTCAGGGTATGTTGACAGCAGGTAGCAGGATATATGGGTTTTTATCCTGCCCTCAAGGTGTAAATAATCACTGAGGTGTCCGTGGCATAACAACGAACTCTATCATGGTTCCGTCGATACTTTTGCTGTGTCAACGCTTAGGTTCCAGTACTCACAGGGTGGACCCGAGTTTGACAGAACCTGGATCAAGGTAACCAGGGCGAACCTGAACCTGACAGAACCTGGATCAAGGTAACCAGGGCGAATCTGAGCTTGACAGAACCTGGATCAAGGTAACCAGGGCGAATCTGAGCTTGACAGAACCTGGATCAAAGTAACGAGGGAGGACCTGAGCTTCACAGCACCTGGCAACAGGTCAGGAATGAGTGGCGCGGTCTCAGGTATAAGGGTGACACAAGGAAATTGAAATGTCTTATCCATTTAGCCAAAGTTCATTGAAGGGGAAGAGAATGGAGGTGGTGGTTGAAAAGGGGTAGAAGAAGAGAGATGAACCCAGTGGAGGGATGGAATATTGGTTGAAGAGCAAGGGTGAAGGAGCAAGGTGAAGGAACAGGGTGATAGAATAGGGTGAAACATCAGGGGCAGAAGACTGCCGGGGTCCATCTTAGGTTTACACAAGACAATGACTGGTAGGTGGCGAGGCGTAACATCAAACTGAACGTGTGTTTGTTGATTACCAGGACCAGGTCTGATGTCTACTGTGTTCCCAGAGCCGCAGCTGTTGTTGCTGCTGCCACTGCTGCTACTGTGGGTGGTGCTGCTGCAGCAGCTGTGACAGGATGCAGTACTGAAACCACCAGTAAATCATATCAACACCTCAGAGCTCTACTCGAGTCCTGAACTAGGTGAGAACTATGGACACGTCTCCTTACTCCTGCTGTCCTTGTTCACCTAACAGTAAATAGGCACCTGTGAGTTAGTCAACTGTTGTGAGTTGTATACCAGGGAAGCACCTAAAGAACCCAGTTGAAATAAGCCACACAGCATGGCTTCCATAGGCTATCCTGGGTTACTAAGCCACTGAGACATAAAACTCACAAGAAAGATTTCTACGTCACCATCAGTAAGATTCCCAGAGCGTTCATCTGTGTGCTAAATCCACTAACCTACTGCTGACGATACTGAAGGAAAGTCCCACTGTGAAGTCCCACTGTGAAGTCCCACTGTGAAGTCCCACTGTGAAGTCCTACTGTGAAGACACTTTGGGACAAGGTCTCTCCGTGTGGAACTTTATCAAGTTCCACCAAGACTATCAAACGTAGATGACTCTCCATCACTGTCTTAGCAAGACACTCTCTTACCGTAAAGGGGCGGACCGGTAAGCCAGCGGAAGGCCTCGATAAGATGACCAAAAACTCCAGCTGCAGGTCATCACATGACCTGTTCCTTGACAAAGCTTACCTAACCTAACTCTTACCACCATCCATCCATCCATCTGCAGGACTGGAACATTCACGGTCAATCATTCCATCAAATCCACTTGAATTCCTTATTGGAAAATACTGTCAAAGGGTCTTGGACCACCTTCCCTGCGGCTCGGTCCCAGACCAGGACAGAACTGAAGATGAAATAATATGGAAATAAGAACTTTTGACAGATACACAGAAAACAGAGTGAACATTGAGTGCAAGAACTAGTCTCTAAGCTTTACCTGTCATCTTACGTGTTAGACACAGAATAGAGATATAATCCTGTCAGAGTGCAAAACGTGAGTGAAGTGGGTAGCAGTACAGGTGAGTGAAGTGGGTAGCAGTACAGGTGAGTAAAGTGGGTAGCAGTACAGGTGAGTGAAGTGGGTAGCAGTACAGGTGAGTGAAGTGGGTACCAGTACAGGTGAGTGAAGTGGGTAGCAGTACAGGTGAGTAAAGTGGGTAGCAGTACAGGTGAGTGAAGTGGGTAGCAGTACAGGTGAGTGAAGTGGGTACCAGTACAGGTGAGTGAAGTGGGTAGCAGTACAGGTGAGTGAAGTGGGTAGCAGTACAGGTGAGTGAAGTGGGTAGCAGTACAGGTGAGTGAAGTGGGTACCAGTACAGGTGAGTGAAGTGGGTAGCAGTACAGGTGAGTGAAGTGGGTAGCAGTACAGGTGAGTGAAGTGGGTAGCAGTACAGGTGAGTGAAGTGGGTAGCAGTACAGGTGAGTGAAGTGGGTAGCAGTACAGGTGAGTGAAGTGAGTAGCAGTACAGGTGAGTGAAGTGGGTAGCAGTACAGGTGAGTGAAGTGAGTAGCAGTACAGGTGAGTGAAGTGGGTAGCAGTACAGGTGAGTGAAGTGGGTAGCAGTACAGGTGAGTGAAGTGGGTAGCAGTACAGGTGAGTGAAGTGGGTAGCAGTACAGGTGAGTGAAGTGGGTAGCAGTACAGGTGAGTGAAGTGGGTAGCAGTACAGGTGAGTGAAGTGAGTAGCAGTACAGGTGAGTGAAGTGGGTAGCAGTACAGGTGAGTGAAGTGGGTAGCAGTACAGGTGAGTGAAGTGGGTAGCAGTACAGGTGAGTGAAGTGGGTAGCAGTACAGGTGAGTGAAGTGGGTAGCAGTACAGGTGAGTGAAGTGGGTACCAGTACAGGTGAGTGAAGTGGGTAGCAGTACAGGTGAGTGAAGTGGGTACCAGTACAGGTGAGTGAAGTGGGTAGCAGTACAGGTGAGTGAAGTGGGTAGCAGTACAGGTGAGTGAAGTGGGTAGCAGTACAGGTGAGTGAAGTGGGTAGCAGTACAGGTGAGTAAAGTGGGTAGCAGTACAGGTGAGTGAAGTGGGTAGCAGTACAGGTGAGTGAAGTGAGTAGCAGTACAGGTGAGTGAAGTGGGTAGCAGTACAGGTGAGTGAAGTGGGTAGCAGTACAGGTGAGTGAAGTGGGTAGCAGTACAGGTGAGTGAAGTGGGTAGCAGTACAGGTGAGTGAAGTGGGTAGCAGTACAGGTGAGTGAAGTGGGTAGCAGTACAGGTGAGTGAAGTGGGTAGCAGTACAGGTGAGTAAAGTGGGTAGCAGTACAGGTGAGTGAAGTGGGTAGCAGTACAGGTGAGTGAAGTGGGTAGCAGTACAGGTGAGTAAAGTGGGTAGCAGTACAGGTGAGTAAAGTGGGTAGCAGTACAGGTGAGTGAAGTGGGTAGCAGTACAGGTGAGTGAAGTGGGTACCAGTACAGGTGAGTAAAGTGGGTAGCAGTACAGGTGAGTGAAGTGGGTAGCAGTACAGGTGAGTGAAGTGGGTAGCAGTACAGGTGAGTGAAGTGGGTAGCAGTACAGGTGAGTGAAGTGGGTAGCAGTACAGGTGAGTAAAGTGGGTAGCAGTACAGGTGAGTGAAGTGGGTAGCAGTACAGGTGAGTAAAGTGGGTAGCAGTACAGGTGAGTGAAGTGGGTAGCAGTACAGGTGAGTGAAGTGGGTAGCAGTACAGGTGAGTGAAGTGGGTAGCAGTACAGGTGAGTAAAGTGGGTAGCAGTACATGTGAGTGAAGTGGGTAGCAGTACAGGTGAGTGAAGTTGGTAGCAGTACAGGTGAGTGAAGTGGGTAGCAGTACAGGTGAGTGAAGTGGGTAGCAGTACAGGTGAGTGAAGTGGGTAGCAGTACAGGTGAGTGAAGTGGGTAGCAGTACAGGTGAGTGAAGTGGGTAGCAGTACAGGTGAGTGAAGTGGGTAGCAGTACAGGTGAGTGAAGTGGGTAGCAGTACAGGTGAGTGAAGTGAGTAGCAGTACAGGTGAGTAAAGTGGGTAGCAGTACAGGTGAGTAAAGTGGGTAGCAGTACAGGTGAGTAAAGTGGGTAGCAGTACAGGTGAGTAAAGTGGGTAGCAGTACAGGTGAGTAAAGTGGGTAGCAGTACAGGTGAGTAAAGTGGGTAGCAGTACAGGTGAGTAAAGTGGGTAGCAGTACAGGTGAGTACAACCGGTCTTGAAGATTCCTTTGACCCCAGTTAACCTGTCCTCAACCACCACCTGTGAGAACCTTCACCTGATTCCCCACCCATAACCTGATACCTCACTCATACACCCTGGCTTCATACACCCTGGCTTCATACACCCTGGCTTCATACACCCTGGTATCATACACCCTGGCTTCATACACCCTGGCTTCATACACCCTGGCTTCATACACCCTGGTATCATACACCCTGGCTTCATACACCCTTGCTTCATACACCTAAATAACAGTAGATAGTTCTTAACCTTGGTAGAGGTAGATAGTTCGCAGTATGAGCCTCCAAGTCCTCTGATATCTGCCTTTCCCCTGCCCTATTTTGTACTCCCATGTACTCTCAGGTACTCTTATGTACACCAACGATCACCTTCAGACTACAGGCACTGTACTTCCCACCTCCAGTACTGTAACATCCTCACTCATCCTTCAGAGTACAGGCACTGTACTTCCCACCTCCAGGACTCAAGCCCCACTAACCAATTTCTCTGAATACCTCCATAAATACCACCTTGCTCACTCCAACAGCACGTCAACTCTCCCATAACCCACATGACTTCACCTAACATTGTAAAACTCCAAACCTGACCTCTATACACCTGTGACCTAGGGGTCATCGCGGTCAATAGCTCACAACCACACAGTATAGGACTGCCAATACAGTGTGGGAACCCACCCCTAAGAGGAGCCTGTCACACGATATTGTTACACGAGGTGAAGGTGGTACACACTGTTTTACTGCCTATCCTTGTTGTATTCACACCTTGTAAGCTCTTCTTTGTGTCTACAAGAACAGTACAGTGTTTCTCAGTGTATTTATACCGAGTGGTGTATGTCTCTCAGTGTATATACACTGAGAGGTGCATATCTTAAAGGACCCCAATGGAAATAAGTCACTCTGTCTGACTTTTTTGTGTTATCCCAGGTTCTCTACACATATGCTGCTATGTATGATAATTCTATGTAACTGTATTTGTGTATACCTGAATAAACTTACTTATCTCAGTGTATATACACTGAGAGGTGTATATCTGTGTATATACACTGAGAGGTGTATATCTGTGTATATACAGTGAGAGGTGTATATCTGTGTATATACACTGAGAGGTGTATATCTGTGTATATACACTGAGAGGTGTATATCTGTGTATATACAGTGAGAGGTGTATATCTGTGTATATACACTGAGAGGTGTATATCTGTGTATATACAGTGAGAGGTGTATATCTCAGTGAATATATGCTGACATATATCTCAGTGTATATACACTGGTAGTTTACATTAATCAGTATTTTAGGTATTAAAGTATTCTTGACTGGTGGTGTACAGGTGACATGTAGCCTTAATGACCCTCGTGTAGTAGATAGTCTTGAAACTACTGACTACACGAGGGTTAATACATAGTTGAAAAAGTTCTGAGATATACCCCCCCAAAAAAAAACCTGCATCTTCAGAACACCTCGTCCGATAGACTTCAAACTATCAAGACTAGTGCAGTGTTATCTAGTCTCACATAGACTATTACCGATTTTAGTTTCCATGTGATAACTTGAGAATGGCGCTTCCGATCGACCTCAAACTTTCAAGACTGGTTTATGCCAGGACAACCCAGGAAAGCCACTCAAGAGCTGCTCATTTCTACTGTGGTCCTCTCCCCCAGGATGCCACCCACACCAGATACCCACTTACTGCTAGGTGAACAAGGGCAACGGTGTTGGGAAGCGCCCAGGCCTCCTGCCCCGCTCTAAATTGAACCCGGGTCCTTCGTTTGGCATTCACATGTCCTGAGGCACTGCTGGTGACTCTCGCACTGCCGGCAGTGAACAGTGAAGGAAGTGATAAACACAAAAAATATTCTCCCATTGTTCATCTTGTAAAGAGGAACAATTGAACAATCTCTCTCTCTCCCAGTTAACTTTTATATATATATATATATATATATATATATATATATATATATATATATATATATATATATATATATATATATATCCTCTCCTCACTTAACAACGAAGTTCTGTTGCTAAGACTGCCGGTAAACCAATTCGTCACTAAGCGAGGACCATACTATAATGGTCGTGGGTCTGTGTCAACTATCTTTGATATTGTTTCAATGCCATCTTTGCATCATTTAAAACATTTCTGGTATAATCTTTAATGTTTATACAGTAGTGTACTGTATACTGTAATAAACAGAATACAGGAAATCAGCTCTAATATACATTATTTAAGTATGCATACTGCCCAGAGAGCCCGTCGTAAGTCCGAGGCGTCGGTAAACGAGTACGTCGCTAAGTGAAAGTTGACAGACTGTGCAGAGTTCTCAGTAAGTGTAAAAGGACCACGACTCTTCATCGCCCGCCCCTTCATATATAAGCTGCCTTCAAAAGAAAACTCAACACATTTCTCAAATTAGCTCCTGATCCGCCGGGCTGTGGTGCATACGTTGCATTACTGGTGACCAGCACCAACTGCCTGATGAATCAGGCCTGGGACAGGGCTGTACTAGCTCCGGAAATAACTACAGGTAAGTTACAGGTAACCTTTCCCAAGGGAGCAAAGGTTACTGCTAGAGGGACCTTTGTAAACTTATTTAGTACCATTGCAAATTGACCAATTATCGCCGCTACCCAGGTGACCACAGGTGTATCTTAATTGTCTACCTGGTTATTAGACCTCCCAGGTGACGGTCACGGTGTAGTGACCTTGGTCACACCTCCACCTCAAACAATACAAAGACACAATACCTTGGCTCCAATAATACACAAAGGAACCACACATACAACAAACTAATGGCGATGTTTTGGTCTAAGTTGGATCGAAATGCCATAATTTTCATAATAATAATAATAATAATAATAATAATAATAATAATAATAATAATACAGACCTATATGAAGGTTATTTGTGAATATCTCGATAAATTATTTAGCAGATTTTCTGCAAGGACTTCGAGGCCTGGTCTCAGACCGAGCCTCTGGGGCGTTGACCCACCAGACCCACTCCAGGTATACTCTATGTATACTCCAGGTGTTTTTGTTACTCTCACGGCTCCAGGATGACTGCCCGAGGAGTCACAGGATCTCTCTGTTCCGTCAAAAAATAGGACCTTAGGTCCTTTGCAGGATGCGACCCACACCAGTCGATTAGCAACACTTGGGTATTTTTATTGTCCTAACGATTTGCCACACAGTGGCTTCGTCAGTCCAATACAAAGAAGAATGGTGAAGATCAGGAGTGTAGAGTAATCAGTCCTGGGGACTAAGTCACTGTGTGGCGAAACGTCTCCACGTTAAAGTTACCTAAGTTTTGCACAAGTGTCTAATTAATCAATTTGTCGGTTTTCTGAACCATTTATCTGCATTCTACTAACACCCAGGTACCTACTTACTGCTAGGTGAACCCTGGCAGCAGCAGCTGTGAGGAACCTGACTACATGTTTCACTCTGAACCCGAGTGATAGGTTTTATATGAGAGAATTCTTGTGTGAATAAAATGGATTATGTCTGAGTAGAACCTGCCTAGCATGGGCCAGTAGGGCTCCTGCAGTGTTCCTTTCTTATACTCTTATGAATCACATGGGGTTCATAATTTTATGTGAAGGTATTATGTATGTTTAGGCACAGGTACACATAAATAGTTACATAAATTAGCATACATATCACCATACGTGTAGATTATCCTCCAGGATAATCCACTGGGGTCCAGGAATCCTGACTGTAGGATAGGTTATCCTAGAGACACAGGATGTTTATAGGAGTCGTGTGAAGCTCCTGGCCCTTGGTGACGCATCCCAGGGGAACAGAGGAGTGCCGGGGTGTCCTTAAATATACGAGAGATCAACTTGAACAGTGTAACTCGCTTTTACGGCAGCGTGGACCACCGGAGTGACAGAATGTGGATGGTCTCACGTCCAAATTCACTTCCCATCGTTCACACACCCACAAAATTGCACCTCTCTCGGCTAACGTGACCCAAACAATATGGAACATCTTCAAATACACACACAGACAATGGGATCTCTCAGACTAGCTTAGTATTTCTGAAAGGAGTCGAGCGTAAACTAATTATCCGCTTAATAAAGGTCGCAATGTTATTATAAAGAGATTCCTGCTTGTCCACACCATCAATAAGTAGTGAATCACGCAAGGGAAGCCTTGTACATGACAACGATTCACTGATTCCGCTATAATAACTAGTGAATCACGCAAGGGAAGCCTTGTACATGACTCTGATTCACTGATTCCGCTATAATAACTAGTTTGATGAATGGTTTGAAAAACCGACAAGTTGAAGATTGAGACACTTATGCAGCATATGGGAATCTTTATTCAGGAAACGTTTCGCCACACAGTGGCTTCTTCAGTCCAATACAAAGAGGAAGGCATGGGATCATGGGCATCATGGGATCTTGTTACAATGAATTCTTCAACACTTGTTCAACCTTTGGACGAAGACCTACTTCGACTAGTGGATGGTACCACTATGACCCCGCCTCCGCCTGCTTCACCTCGCATCTCTACAGTATATAAGCCACATCTACGGCCCTATGCTGTACATTCTTCAAGATTGATGGACTGAACACATCGACTCCAGGTTGAGGGACTGATTACCTCATTCTCCTCCTCTCCTTATGCCTTCCTCTTTGTATTGGACTGAAGAAGCCACTGTGTGGCGAAACGTTTCCTGAATAAAGATTCCCATATGCTGCATAAGTGTCTCAATCTTCAACTTGTCGGTTTTTCAAACCATTCATCACAACTGTCAGACACTGCAGCATCATGGGATCTTGTTACAAAGAATTCTTCTACACTTGTTCAACCTTTGGACGTAGACCTACTTCGACTAGTGAATGGTACCACTATGACCCCGCCTCCGCCTGCTTCACCTCACATCTCTACAGTATATAAGCCACATCTACGGCCCTATGCTGTACATTCTACAAGATTGATGGACTGAACACATCGACTCCAGGTTGAGGGACTGATTACCTCATTCTCCTCCTCTCCTTATGCCTTCCTCTTTGTATTGGACTGAAGAAGCCACTGTGTGGCGAAACGTTTCCTGAATAAAGATTCCCATATGCTGCATAAGTGTCTCAATCTTCATAATAACTAGTGAATCACGCAAGGAGAGCCTTGTACATAACTCTGATTCACTGATTCCGCTATAATAACTAGTGAATCACGCAAGGGAAGCCTTGTACATGACTCTGATTCACTGATTCCGTTATAATAACTAGTGAATCACGCAAGGGAAGCCTTGTACATGACTCTGATTCACTGATTCCGCTATAATAACTAGTGAATCACGCAAGGGAAGCCTTGTACATGACTCTGATTCACTGATTCCGCTATCTTCTACGAACACTGGAGTTGCTTAGTTAACAGAGGGTAACAAGGGCCGTATAGACCAACAAATCACGAAAGAGTGAACACAACAGTAAGTGCATAAAATATATGTGTAAAGGTTGAGTATCGTTATTCCGGAACGTTCGGCCCACACAGTAGGCTTCTTCAGTCGTGTACAGAGGCAGCAGAAGCAGTACAGATGTTAGACGATGTAATCAGATTCGAGGTGGTCAGTCCCTCAGCCTGGGGAAGAGTTCTGCCCCAGCACACAGGCATCAATACAGGTATCATCAACACAGGCATCAACAACACAGGCATCAATAACACAGGCATCATCAACACAGACATCAACAACACAGGCATCAACAACACAGACATCAACAACACAGATATCAACAACACAGACATCAACAGCACAGGCATCATCAACACAGACATCAACAACACAGGCATCAACAACACAGACATCAACAACACAGACATCATCAACACAGACATCAACAACACAGGCATCAACAACACAGACATCAACAACACAGACATCAACAACACAGGCATCAACAACACAGGCATCAACAAAACAGACATCAACAACACAGGCATCGACAACACAGACATCAACAACACAGACATCAACAACACAGATATCAACAACACAGACATCAACAACACAGACATCAACAACACAGGCATCAACAACACAGACATCAACAACACAGACATCATCAACACAGACATCAACAACACAGGCATCAACAACACAGACATCAACAACACAGGCATCAACAACACAGGCATCAACAAAACAGACATCAACAACACAGACATCAACAACACAGACATCATCAACACAGACATCAACAACACAGACATCATCAACACAGACATCAACAACACAGGCATCAACAACACAGACATCAACAACACAGACATCAACAACACAGGCATCAACAAAACAGACATCAACAACACAGGCATCGACAACACAGACATCAACAACACAGACATCAACAACACAGATATCAACAACACAGACATCAACAACACAGGCATCAACAACACAGGCATCAACAAAACAGACATCAACAACACAGGCATCGACAACACAGACATCAACAACACAGACATCAACAACACAGATATCAACAACACAGACATCAACAGCACAGGCATCATCAACACAGACATCAACAACACAGACATCAACAACACAGACATCATCAACACAGACATCAACAACACAGGCATCAACAACACAGACATCAACAACACAGACATCAACAACACAGGCATCTACAACACAGGCATCAACAACACAGACATCAACAACACAGGCATCGACAACACAGACATCAACAACACAGACATCAACAACACAGGCATCAACAACACAGACATCAACAACACAGACATCATCAACACAGACATCAACAACACAGGCATCAACAACACAGACATCAACAACACAGACATCAGCAACACAGGCATCAACAACACAGGCATCAACAACACAGACATCAACAACACAGGCATCGACAACACAGATATCAACAACACAGACATCAACAACACAGGCATCAACAACATAGACATCAACAACACAGGCATCAACAACACAGATATCAACAACACAGACATCAACAACACAGATATCAACAACACAGACATCAACAACACAGGCATCAACAACACAGACATCAACAACACAGACATCAACAACACAGACATCAACAACACAGGCATCAACAACACAGACATCAACAACACAGGCATCAACAACACAGACATCAACAACACAGGCATCAACAACACAGACATCAACAACACAGACATCAACAACACAGACATCAACAACACAGGCATCAACAACACAGATATCAACAACACAGACATCAGCAACACAGACATCAACAACACAGGCATTAACAACACATACATCAACAACACAGACATCAACAACACAGACATCAACAACACAGGCATCAACAACACAGACAACAACAACACAGACATCAACAACACAGACATCAACAACACAGACATCAACAACACAGACATCAACAACACAGGCATCAACAACACAGATATCAACAACACAGACATCAACAACACAGACATCAACAACACAGGCATCAACAACACAGACATCAACAACACAGACATCAACAACACAGACATCAACAACACAGATATCAACAACACAGACATCAACAACACAGACATCAACAACACAGACATCAACAACACAGACATCAACAACACAGACATCAACAACACAGATATCAACAACACTGACATCAACAACACAGACATCAAAACACAGGCATCAACAACACAGACATCAACAACACAGACATCAACAACACAGACATCAACAACAGAGATATCAACAGCACATACATCAACAACACAGACATCAACAACACAGACATCAACAACACAGATATCAACAACACAGACATCAACAACACAAACATCAACAACACAGGCATCAACAACACAGACATCAACAACACAGACATCAACAACACAGGCATCAACAACACAGACATCAACAACACAGACATCAACAACACAGGCATCAACAACACAGACATCAACAACAGAGATATCAACAACACAGACATCAACAACACAGACATCAACAACACAGACATCAACAACACAGGCATCAACAACACAGACATCAACAACACAGACATCAACAACACAGACATCAACAACACAGACATCAACAACACAGACATCAACAACACAGATATCAACAACACAGATATCAACAACACAGACATCAACAACACAGACATCAACAACACAGATATCAACAACACAGACATCAACAACACAGACATCAACAACACAGATATCAACAACACAGATATCAACAACACAGACATCAACAACACAGACATCAACAACACAGACATCAACAACACAGACATCAACAACACAGATATCAACAACACAGGCATCAACAACACAGACATCAACAACACAGACATCAACAACACACACACATCAACAACACAGACATCAACAACACAGACATCAACAACACAGACATCAACAACACAGATATGAACAACACAGACATCAACAACACATATATCAACAACACAGACATCAACAACACAGACATCAACAACACAGACATCAACAACACAGACATCAACAACACAGATATGAACAACACAGACATCAACAACACATATATCAACAACACAGACATCAACAACACAGACATCAACAACACATATATCAACAACACAGACATCAACAACACATATATCAACAACACAGACATCAACAACACATATATCAACAACACAGACATCAACAACACAGACATCAACAACACAGATATGAACAACACAGACATCAACAACACATATATCAACAACACAGACATCAACAACACAGATATGAACAACACACACATCAACAACACAGACATCAACAACACATATATCAACAACACAGACATCAACAACACAGACATCAACAACACAGATATGAACAACACAGACATCAACAACACAGACATCAACAACACAGGCATCAACAACACAGACATCAACAACACAGACATCAACAACACAGACATCAACAACACAGACATCAACAACACAGGCATCAACAACACAGACATCAACAACACAGACATCGTCAACACGGACATCAACAACACAGACATCAACAACACAGGCATCAACAACACAGACATCAACAACACGGACATCAACAACACAGGCATCAACAACACAGGCATCAACAACACAGACATCAACAACACAGACATCAACAACACAGGCATCAACAACACAGGCATCAACAACACAGACATCAACAACACAGACATCAACAACACAGACATCAACAACACAGACATCAACAACACAGGCATCAACAACACAGACATCAACAACACAGACATCGTCAACACGGACATCAACAACACAGACATCAACAACACAGGCATCAACAACACAGACATCAACAACACGGACATCAACAACACAGACATCAACAACACAGGCATCAACAACACAGACATCAACAACACAGACATCATCAACACAGACATCAACAACACAGACATCAACAACACAGATATCAACAACACAGACATCAACAACACACACACATCAACAACACAGACATCAACAACACAGATATCAACAACACAGACATCAACAACACAGACATCAACAACACAGATATCAACAACACAGACATCAACAACACAGACATCAACAACACAGATATCAACAACACAGGCATCAACAACACAGACATCAACAACACAGACATCAACAACACAGATATCAACAACACAGACATCAACAACACACACACATCAACAACACAGACATCAACAACACAGACATCAACAACACAGATATCAACAACACAGACATCAACAACACACACACATCAACAACACAGACATCAACAACACAGACATCAACAACACAGGCATCAAGAACACAGACATCAACAACACACACACATCAACAATGTGGGTGGCGGTGGTTACTGGTTGGCTGTAAACACCAATGCTACATCAACCACCGTTGATGAGATCTTTGTGTCGTCTGAGAGAGATATTACACCGTGTTTCACCCTCCCCCCTACCCCGTGTCTCTCACATTCTCTCTCTCTCTCTCTCTCTCTCTCTCTCTCTCTCTCTCTCTCTCTCTCTCTCTCTCTCTCTCTCTCTCTCTCTCTCTCTCTCTCTCTCTCTCTCTCCCTCTCTCTCTTCCTCTTTCAATACCTCGACCTTGTATGAGGCTTATCCTATATTCCTATCTTCCACCTCTATGCACCCACCTGCTCCTCTTTTATCCCGTCCCTCTCTCCTTTTCTCTTTCTTTTGCTCTCTCTCTCTAATCTTTCCTGCCTGCATTAATCTCACAAGCAGCCACTGAGAGAGAGAGAGAGAGAGAGAGAGAGAGAGAGAGAGAGAGAGAGAGAGAGAGAGCTTAACAATAGTTACTTTGTGAGGAGGGCGGAAGTGATTGTGTGGGCTGCCTCTGTCACACACACACTCCTGATGGGGTCAGGAGCTGTGAATCGACCCCTGCAACCATATATGGGTGAGCACACACACACACATGGGATTCCACAAGTTCCAAGTGACGTAACTGAAGCTAAAACGTTGTTTAGTTTTAAATCTAGTTTTATAACGAGCGGGTGTGAATTGGACCTGACTAGCATGGGTCAGTAGGTGACTTGGACCTGACTAGCATGGGCCAGTAGGTGACTTGGACCTGACTAGCATGAGCCAGTGACTTGGACCTGACTAGCATTGGCCAGTAGGTGACTTGGACCTGACTAGCATGGGCCAGTAGGTGACTTGGACCTGACTAGCATGAGCCAGTGACTTGGACCTGACTAGCATGAGCCAGTAGGTGCCTTGGACCTGACTAGCATGGGCCAGTAGATGCCTTGGACCTGACTAGCATGGGCCAGTAAGTGACTTGAACCTGACTAGCATGGGCCAGTAGGTGCCTCGAACCTGACTAGCATGGGCCAGCAAGTGACTTGGACCTGACTAGCATGGGCCAGTAAGTGCCTCGGACCTGACTAGCATGGGCCAGTAAGTGACTTGGACCTGACTAGCATGGGCCAGTAGGTGCCTCGAACCTGACTAACATGGGCCAGTAAGTGACTTGGACCTGACTAGCATGGGCCAGTAGACCTGTTGTAGTGCTCCTCCTCTCCTTGTATCCACCCTCTCCTAGCCTCCCTCCTTACATCCTTCACCCCCTGAGGACATACCTGCCATCTGTCAGGTGGTCGTCACAGCTGGAACATTACCACAGATGATCTCACCTCATCTCTGGTAGTCTTGAATTTTCAGTGGATCCTGATTCAGCTAGTGTATCTCTCAGTATTTATATACAGGTCTCTGTCTGTCTGCTGTCTGTCTGTCTGTTGTCTGTCTGCTGTCTGTCTGTCTGTCTGTCTGTCTGTTGTCTGTCTGTCTGCTGTCTGTCTGCTGTCTGTCTGTTGTCTGTCTGTCTGTTGTCTGTCTGCTGTCTGTCTGTCTGCTGTCTGTCTGTCTGTTGTCTGTCTGTCTGTTGTCTGTCTGCTGTCTGTCTGTCTGCTGCCTGTCTGTCTGTCTGCTATCTGTCTCAAGTTGGTAGTCAAGTAAGCTGTTCTTACTGCTGCTGTAGCGTCAGCTTAAGACAAGCTTCTGACAGAGTCTTTCATTATGTAAATACTAAGCTTCTTATGGACAAAACTGTGAGAAAATGAAATATCTTACGAGAAAAAGAGTTAGAGATAATTTCTATATCAAGTTTGATGTCTAAAATATTTTTATATATGATTTATTTTATTTTTTTTTTGGTTTTAAATTAAGGGTAACTATTATCATGGCAGTATCATGGTAATATCATGGCAGTATCACGGCAGTATCATGGTAGTATCATGGCAGTATCATGGCAGTATCACGGCAGTATCATGGCAGTATCATGGTAGTATCACGGCAGTATCATGGCAGTATCATGGTAGTATCATGGCAGTATCATGGCAGTATCACGGCAGTATCATGGTAGTATCATGGCAGTATCATGGCAGTATCACGGCAGTATCATGGCAGTATCATGGTAGTATCATGGCAGTATCATGGCAGTATCACGGCAGTATCATGGCAGTATCATGGCAGTATCATGGCAGTATCATGGCAGTATCATGGCAGTATCACGGCAGTATCATGGTAGTATCATGGCAGTATCATGGCAGTATCACGGCAGTATCATGGCAGTATCATGGCAGTATCATGGTAGTATCATGGCAGTATCACGGCAGTATCATGGTAGTATCATGGCAGTATCATGGCAGTATCATGGTAGTATCATGGCAGTATCACGGCAGTATCATGGTAGTATCATGGCAGTATCATGGCAGTATCACGGCAGTATCATGGTAGTATCATGGTAGTATCATGGCAGTATCATGGTAGTATCATGGTAGTATCACGGCAGTATCATGGCAGTATCATGACAGTATCATGGCAGTATCATGGTAGTATCATGGCAGTATCACGGCAGTATCATGACAGTATCATGGTAGTATCATGGCAGTATCATGGCAGTATCATGGTAGTATCATGGCAGTATCACGGCAGTATCATGGTAGTATCATGGCAGTATCATGGCAGTATCACGGCAGTATCATGGTAGTATCATGGTAGTATCATGGCAGTATCATGGCAGTATCACGGCAGTATCATGGTAGTACCATGGTAGTATCATGGCAGTATCATGGCAGTATCATGGCAGTATCATGGTAGTATCATGGCAGTATCATGGCAGTATCATGGTAGTATCATGGCAGTATCATGGTAGTATCATGGTAGTATCATGGCAGTATCATGGCAGTACCATGGTAGTACCATGGTAGTACCATGGTAGTACCATGGTAGTATCATGGTAGTATCATGGTAGTATCATGGCAGTATCATGGCAGTATCATGGCAGTACCATGGTAGTACCATGGTAGTGTCATGGCAGTATCATGGTAGTATCATGGCAGTACCATGGTAGTATCATGGCAGTATCATGGTAGTATCATGGCAGTATCATGGTAGTATCATAGCAGTATCATGGTAGCATCATGGTAGTATCATGGCAGTATCATGGTAGTATCATGGCAGTATCATGGATCATGGTAGCATGGTAGTATCATGGTAGTATCATGGCAGTATCATGGAAGTATCATGGTAGTATCATGGTAGTATCATGGTAGTATCATGGCAGTATCATGGTAGTATCATGGCAGTATTATGGTAGTATCATGGTAGAATCATGGCAGTATCATGGCAGTATCATGGTAGTATCATGGTAGTATCATGGCAGTATCATGGTAGTATCATGGCAGTATCATGGTAGTATCATGGCAGTATCATGGCAGTATCATGGTAGTATCATGGCAGTATCATGGTAGTATCATGGCAGTATCATGGAAGTATCATGGCAGTATCATGGAAGTATCATGGTAGTATCATGGTAGTATCATGGCAGTATCATGGCAGTATCATGGTAGTATCATGGTAGTATCATGGCAGTATCATGGCAGTATCATGGTAGTATCATGGCAGTATCATGGTAGTATCATGGCAGTATCATGGTAGTATCATGGCAGTATCATGGCAGTATCATGGAAGTATCATGGTAGTATCATGGCAGTATCATGGTAGTATCATGACAGTATCATGACAGTATCCTGGTAGTATCATGGCAGTATCATTGCAGTATCATGGCAGTATCATGGAAGTATCATGGTAGCATCATGGCAGTATCATGGCAGTATCATGGCAGTATCATGGTAGTATCATGGCAGTATCATGGTAGTATCATGGCAGTATCATGGCAGTATCATGGTAGTATCATGGCAGTATCATGGTAGTATCATGGCAGTATCATGGTAGTATCATGGCAGTATCATGGCAGTATCATGGTAGTATCATGGCAGTATCATGGCAGTATCATGGCAGTATCATGGAAGTATCATGGTAGTATCATGGCAGTATCATGGCAATATCATGGCAGTATCATGGTAGTATCATGGCAGTATCATGGCAGTATCATGGTAGTATCATGGTAGTATCATGACAGTATCGTGGCAGTATCATGGCAGTATCATGGTAGTATCATGGCAGTATCATGGTAGTATGGTAGTATCATGGCAGTATCATGGCAGTATCATGGTAGTATCATGGTAGTATCATGACAGTATCATGGTAGTATCATGGCAGTATCATGGTAGTATCATGGCAGTATCATGGCAGTATCATGGTAGTATCATGGAAGTATCATGGCAGTATCATTGTAGTATCATGGCAGTATCATGGCAGTATCATGGCAGTATCATGGCAGTATCATGGTAGTATCATGGTAGTATCATGGCAGTATCATGGCAGTATCATGGTAGTATCATGGCAGTATCATGGTTGGCAGCGCTGGGTTGGACCAACAGATCAATGGCTTGGCGTCAGTGCTCCCTCGCTTCCATAATTCATCATGGTGCGGGAGCACTAACCCTACCATACCACCATCATGGTAGATCTCTCTACTTTCATGGAATTCTCAACTAAATTAAAAATTTACGGCTATTCCTGACTCTATTTTCAATTTTGTTAACCCAGGACAGTTAGAAACCCAGAATAACCCAAGAAAGCCGCCCCAAAATGTGGCTTATTTTATGCCCTTCCCCAGGATGCCACTCGTAGGTGCCTATTTACTGCCGGATGAAGAGTGTCAGCTGGTGTTAGGAGACTTGCTGGGTGAAGAGTGTCAGCTGGTGTTAGAAGACTTGCCCATACGTCTCCCCCTGTCAGGATTTAACCCGGGTGCTTTTGGTTGTGAGAAATTTGCTACTGCTGAGGTTCATGTACACTGGCTCAGACACAGTGGTTCAGACACAGTGGTTCAGACACAGTGGTTCAGACACAGTGGTTCAGACACAGTGGTTCAGACACAGTGATTCAGACACACTGGTTCACACTGGTTCAGACACACTGATTCAGACACAGTGGTTCAGACACAGTGGTTCAGACACAGTGGTTCAGACACAGTGGTTCAGACACAGTGGTTCAGACACAGTGGCTCAGACACAGTGATTCAGACACACTGGTTCACACTGGTTCAGACACACTGATTCAGACACAGTGGCTCAGACACAGTGGTTCAGACACAGTGGTTCAGACACAGTGATTCAGACACACTGGTTCAGACACAGTGGTTCAGACACAGTGGTTCAGACACAGTGGTTCAGACACAGTGGCTCAGATACAGTGGCTCAGACACAGTGGTTCAGACACAGTGGTTCAGACACAGTGATTCAGACACAGTGGTTCAGACACAGTGGTTCAAGTACAGTGGATAATCAATAATTGAAGGGCTGTAACTGTGACAATCAGTCTTGGACGTGAGAAATGGGTTGTACACACACACACATACACACACACACACACACACACACACATACGCACACACACACACACACACACACACACACACACACACACACACACACACACACACACACACACAAAGTATGGCTCTGCAACACTCATAGTATATACAACAAAAGAAGTACACTGAATGATTAGTGGAAGACAACCTAGATTTTATAGCTCCTACAGAAACGAACCTAGGTAACAGTGCCAGTGAGATGAGGAGACTCGGAGAGTGAACATCAAAATGGTATAAAATACCGACAGGTTGTTAGGTAAGACACATGCAACAGTTAGGTATCTTTATTTCGAAACGACAACCTGTCGGTATTTTATACCATTTTGATGTTCAATCTGTCAGACACTGCAACACAATGGTATTTTGGTACAGACCTAAAATCAACTTCGACAACCTCTACTAGTGAGAACGGCTGGATTTGAGAGGGACCTGACCTCCCAAAGTGACCTACGTCTCACCTCCTGGCGCTATATAAGGCTCCATCCTGTCACTTCAACTCCATATTGTTTCAGACTTTGGAACAATGCTCTTCTCCAGACTGAGGGACTGACCACCTCAAACTTCAAGGGTGATGGACTGATTACATCGTCCTCAAGTATCTTCTGCTTCTATCAACTTTTCTGTACTCGACTGAAGAAGCCTACTGTGTAGGCGAAACGTTTCGAAATAAAGATACCTAACTGTTGCATATGTGTCTTACCTAACAGACTCGGAGAGTGCTGGCAATGTTGAAAATACTGTAAGATAAGATAAAATTTCGTTCGGATTTTTAACCCCGGAGGGTTAGCCACCCAGGATAACCCAAGAAAGTCAGTGCGTCATCAAGGACTGTCTAACTTATTTCCATTGGGGTCCTTAATCTTGTCCCCCAGGATGCGACCCACACCAGTCGACTAACACCCAGGTACCTATTTGCTGCTAGGTGAACAGGACAACAGGTGTAAGGAAACGTGTCGAAATGTTTCCACCCGCCGGGAATCGAACCCGGGCCCTCCGTGTGTGAAGCGGGAGCTTTAGCCACCAGGCCACGGTGGAGCAGACAGCTTAAGGTGAACTTGGAAAATGAAACAGAGTAATAGATTTGGTGAGTGGAGTGTCACAAAGAGGAGACAAAGAGCCAGAGCTCTACCCAGTTGCTGGAGCATTAGAGGCTCACATATGCTCTAGATGACTAAATCAAAGACCCCTGAGGGTGTGAGATATATAAAGCTGTGGCCTGGTTGACAACGCTCTCACCTCACACACTGAGTGTCCGTGGTTCGATCCCCGGTCGGGTGGAAACACTGGTCGTGTTTCCTTACAACTGCTGTTTCCGTTCACCTAGCAAGCAAGTAGGTACCTGGGTGTTAGTTGACAGGTGTGGGTGGCATCCTGGGGAACAAGACTAAGGACCACAATGGAAATAAGACAGTCCCTCGATGACTCACTTTCTTGGATTATCCTGGGTGGATAACCCACCGGGGTTAAAAATCCCAACATTTTATCTTAACAGCAGTGAGGCCTAGCAACTTGCCTCACGCCTCCTCCAGCAGTGAGGCCTAGCAACTTGCCTCACGCCTCCTCCAGCAGAGAGGCCTAGCAACTTGCCTCACGCCTTCTCCAGCAGTGAGGCCTAGCAACTTGCCTCACGCCTTCTCCAGCAGTGAGGCCTAGCAACTTGCCTCACGCCTCCTCCAGCAGTGAGGCCTAGCAACTTGCCTGACGCCTTCTCCAGCAGTGAGGCCTAGCAACTTGCCTGACGCCTCCTCCAGCAGTGAGGCCTAGCAACTTGCCTGACGCCTCCTCCAGTAGTGAGGCCTAGCAACTTGCCTGACGCCTCCTCCAGCAGTGAGGTCTAGCAACTTGACTCACGCCTCCTCCAGCAGTGAGGCCTAGCAACTTACCTGACGCCTCCTCCAGCAGTGAGGTCTAGCAACTTGCCTCACGCCTCCTCCAGTAGTGAGGCCTAGCAACTTGCCTGACGCCTCCTCCAGCAGTGAGGTCTAGCAACTTGCCTCACGCCTCCTCCAGCAGTGAGGCCTAGCAACTTGACTCACGCCTCCTCCAGCAGTGAAGCCTAGCAACTTGACTCACGCCTCCTCCAGCAGTGAGGCCTAGCAACTTGACTCACGCCTCCTCCAGCAGTGAGGCCTAGCAACTTGCCCTACGCCTCCTCCAACAGTGAGGCCTAGCAACTTGACTCACGCCTCCTCCAGCAGTGAGGCCTAGCAACTTGACTCACGCCTCCTCCAGCAGTGAGGCCTAGCAACTTGCCTGACGCTTTCTCCAGCAGTGAGGCCTAGCAACTTGCCTCACGCCTCCTCCAGCAGTGAGGCCTAGCAAATTGACTCACGCCTCCTCCAGCAGTGAGGCCTAGCAACTTGCCTCACGCCTCCTCCTGTCCAAACATAATTTGCATCTCATATGCATAATGTCAAACTTTGGCAGATGCTGGCGGATTTGCATCCAGTGATGCTTCGCCTATCACTTCCCTAGGCTCTAATGGACAAAAATGGTGATTGTGGGCGACTCTAATGGAATAAGAGGGAGGGGGCGGGGACCCCCCATCGTTGACGCTGACTAGAAGTCCCTGAGGACTTTCCTCTCTCTCTCTCTCTCTCTCTCTCTCTCTCTCTCTCTCTCTCTCTCTCTCTCTCTCTCTCTCTCTCTCTCTCTCTCTCTCTCATTCCATTGATTCACAATGGGCATGGCACTGGTTTCCGGTCTGGGCGTGGGCATCTTGCTGCCCATCCTGTCTACAGCTTCCTGTCCACTTCCGCCCACGATACCTGTTATACCCCACGACCTCAATAACCTATACTCAGCTTAAGGATTAGGTACGACACTGTGGATGAAAAAGATACAATGCTATTACTACTACTACTACTACTACTACTACTAATAATAATAATAATAATAATAATACTAATAATAATTATAATGATAATAAAATATAATAATAATAATAATAATAATAATAATAATAATACTGGTGGTAACCTTTGGATTCCAGAAGGGTAGTTACCTATCTCCCTGCTTCCTCTCTCTCCCTGCCCAGTACCTTATGGGCACATAATGAGTTACATAATTCACCAATAATTACATAATAGGTACCTACTGACCCCACTTAATGATCATTAGTCTGTGCTGCGGTTGCCATCTGACTCCTAATTACGAGGCTGATGGGAAAGTAGAACACCAGTGCCATGTAGAGAGGTGCTACTCCATGTAGGGAGGTGCTACTCCATGTAGGGAGGTGCTACTCCATGTAGAGATGTGCTACTCCATGTAAGGAGGTGCTGCTCCATGTAGGGAGGTGCTGCTCCATGTAGAGAGGTGCTATGCCATGTAGGGAGGTGCTACTCCATGTAGGGAGGTGCTACTCCATGTAGGGAGGTGCTACTCCATGTAGGGAGGTGCTACTCCATGTAGGGAGGTGCTACTCCATGTAGGGAGGTGGTACTCCATGTAGGGAGGTGCTACTCCATGTAGGGAGGTGCTAGGCCATGTAGGGAGGTGCTACTCCATGTAGGGAGGTGCTACTCCATGTAGGGAGGTGCTACTCCATGTAGGGAGGTGCTAGGCCATGTAGGGAGGTGCTACTCCATGTAGGGAGGTGCTACTCCATGTAGGGAGGTGCTACTCCATGTAGGGAGGTGCTACTCCATGTAGGGAGGTGCTACTCCATGTAGGGAGGTGCTATGCCATGTAGGGAGGTGCTACTCCATGTAGGGAGGTGCTACTCCATGTAGGGAGGTGCTACTCCATGTAGGGAGGTGCTAGGCCATGTAGGGAGGTGCTACTCCATGTAGGGAGGTGCTACTCCATGTAGGGAGGTGCTACTCCATGTAGGGAGGTGCTATGCCATGTAGGGAGGTGCTACTCCATGTAGGGAGGTGCTACTCCATGTAGGGAGGTGCTACTCCATGTAGGGAGGTGCTACTCCATGTAGGGAGGTGCTACTCCATGTAGGGAGGTGCTACTCCATGTAGGGAGGTGCTAGGCCATGTAGGGAGGTGCTACTCCATGTAGGGAGGTGCTACTCCATGTAGGGAGGTGCTACTCCATGTAGGGAGGTGCTACTCCATGTAGGGAGGTGCTACTCCATGTAGGGAGGTGCTACTCCATGTAGGGAGGTGCTACTCCATGTAGGGAGGTGCTGCTCCATGTAGGGAGGTACTGCTCCATGTAAAGAGGTGCTACTCCATGTAGGGAGGTGCTGCTCCATGTAGGGAGGTGCTACTCCATGTAGGGAGGTGCTATGCCATGTAGGGAGGTGCTACTTCATGTAGGGAGGTGCTACTCCATGTAGGGAGGTGCTACTCCATGTAGGGAGGTGCTACTCCGTGTAGGGAGGTGCTACTCCGTGTAGGGAGGTGCTACTCCGTGTAGGGAGGGGCTACTCCGTGTAGGGAGGTGCTGCTCCATGTAGGGAGGTGCTACTCCATGTAGGGAGGTGCAACTCCATGTAGGGAGGTGCTACTCCATGTAGGGAGGTGCTACTCCATGTAGGGAGGTGCTACTCCATGTAGGGAGGTGCTACTCCATGTAGGGAGGTGCTACTCCATGTAGGGAGGTGCTACTCAATGTAGGGAGGCGCTACTCCGTGTAGGGAGGTGCTACTCCATGTAGGGAGGTGCTACTCCATGTAGGGAGGTGCTACTCCGTGTAGGGAGGTGCTACTCCATGTAGGGAGGAGCTACTCCATGTAGGGAGGTGCTACTCCATGTAGGGAGGTGCTACTCCGTGTAGGGAGGTCCTACTCCATGTAGGGAGGTGCTACTCCATGTAGGGAGGTGCTACTCCATGTAGGGAGGTGCTGCTCCGTGTAGGGAGGTGCTACTCCATGTAGGGAGGTGCTACTCCATGTAGGGAGGTGCTACTCCATGTAGGGAGGTGCTACTCCATGTAGGGAGGTGCTACTCCATGTAGGGAGGTGCTACTCCGTGTAGGGAGGTGCTACTCCATGTAGGGAGGTGCTACTCCATGTAGGGAGGTGCTACTCCATGTAGGGAGGTGCTACTCCATGTAGGGAGGTGCTACTCCGTGTAGGGAGGTGCTACTCCATGTAGGGAGGTGCTGCTCCATGTAGGGAGGTGCTACTCCATGTAGGGAGGTGCTACTCCATGTAGGGAGGTGCTACTCCATGTACAGAGGTGCTACTCCATGTACAGAGGTGCTACTCCGTGTAGGGAGGTGCTACTCCATGTAGGGAGGTGCTACTCTATGTAGGGAGGTGCTACTCCATGTAGGGAGGTGCTACTCCATGTAGGGAGGTGCTACTCCATGTAGGGAGGTGCTACTCCATGTAGGGAGGTGTTACTCCATGTAGGGAGGTGCTGCTCCATGTAGGGAGGTGCTATTCCATGTAGGGAGGTGCTACTCCATGTAGGGAGGCGCTACTCCATGTAGGGAGGTGCTACTCCGTGTAGGGAGGTGCTACTCCATGTAGGGAGGTGCTACTCCATGTAGGGAGGTGCTACTCCATGTAGGGAGGTGCTACTCCATGTAGGGAGGTGCTACTCCATGTAGGGAGGTGCTACTCCATGTAGGGAGGTGCTACTCTTTTAAAGGAGAAAATACAGTTCCAAGTTCTGTTTTAACATCTCCCTCTACTCACGTAACCACACTGAGAAGATATCTACATATGTCAATCAAAGAGGAGCCGGAAGTAACATTTCGGGTAATAACTCAACCTGAAAACATTGGCCAATACCTGTCTTAGTGGCTTCCCCATGACAATACCGTAACTCTGTCCATTACATATCTTCAAAGAATAGCTAGCTAAAGACATATATATTATTTTTATTTTATTATCACACTGGCCGATTCCCACCAAGGCAGGGTGGCCCGAAAAAGAAAAACTTTCACCATCATTCACTCCATCACTGTCTTGCCAGAAGGGTGCTTTACACTACAGTTTTTAAACTGCAACATTAACACCCCTTCTTCAGAGTGCAGGCACTGTACTTCCCATCTGCAAGACTCAAGTCCGGCCTGCCGGTTTCCCTGAACCCCTTCATAAATGTTACTTTGCTCACACTTATATATATATATATATATATATATATATATATATATATATATATATATATATATATATATATATATATATATATATATATATATATATATATATATATCAGTAGTACCAGTACCAGTAACCAGTTACCAGTATCAGTAGTGATTCACACAGGCAGTTGGTAGTCACTACTGACACTGGTAACTGGTTACTGGTACTGATACTACTGAGACTTGAAAATTTGTGTACCTTGTACAAGTTCTCTAAATCCACCATTGTTCCTCATCATCCTGTCAGCAATGGGTTAGCGGAACAAATCAATAAGTACTTGATGTCTTGAGAGCCACTATCAATCCCAACAGTGAAACCTGGGATGAAGTTATACCTGATGTTCAGTGTGCCATAAATTCTGCTTACAATGTTTCCATAGGTGACACTCCACATTATGCATTGTACGGTGTAGATAAACGTTTGCCTTATGAGTTGTTATATTCTAACCCTGATGATTTCATAGCAACTCGTACCAGCTTAGCTCAAAGCGTCTTTAGAAGAATCCGTGAAACACTTCATAAATCAACAGCAGAATTTACAAGAGTCGCTAACACTCGAGCAAAGCCGTACAAAATCAAAGTAGGTTCGAGAGTTATGCTGACTAACTTTAACAAAACTTCTGCAATGCCTAAGCTTGATCAAAACTTTGTTGGTCCTTATAGAGTAGTTGAACATATTAATGGCAATATGTATAAGGTTAGAGAAATTAGTACTGGTCAGTATAAAGAATCACATTTAGATCATATGAAGTTAGTATGTGATGATAATGATGTTCCAACCCAGACTAATGTGATAGACTGACAATCCTCCTAACTCTGTACCCTCTAATACTCAGATGATAAACCTGAATGTCGTTATTCCCTACGTACATGACAAGTATTGAGAAATCCTCAAGTATCTTTTGTAACTGCCAATTCAGATCTGCCTCAACCATGGCATGAGTTAGCCAGTGCAACAGAGTTTGATCCTCCCAGAGATGACACCCATTCTGCATATGTCAATCTCACCTTAGCAGAGTTGGGGTTAAATGTAAATAACCTGTATAGATGAATAGTTACAGTATAAACTTATTAATATTCAAGATTTTTTTTTTGTGTTCACGTTCTCTCCGAATTCTGAGATTTAACAGTCTAGAGTTAAGCGCACCAAGTCTGCCTTTCTGTTAAACACTTATTTCTTTGTATATATTCCTTCCTCAGAATCCGTAGATCACATGAATACAGATCGATCGATCAAATTTTATCACTGCTATTGTGTAATCCTGATGTTGAGTCTCATTGTATGAGTTGTGCTATATCATACCTTGTAATGTATTATAGTCAGTTACATTACAGTCAGTTACTTTACAGTAAGTTACATTACAGTAAGTTACGTTAGCTTCCACTCCAATATTCTCCTTACGTATGTCATAATGTTCAATTGTTGTGTACTTTGACATTGTATAGAATCAGCCCAGTCTGTAAGCTTGTCGTCTCTAGTTTGTATTAGCTGTATGTCGGGACGACATACATTAGCGTCACCGAGCTCTCAGTAGTACCAGTACCAGTAACCAGTTACCAGTGTCAGTAGTGACTACCAACCATCTGTGTGAATCACTTGTTATTCACTGTTACCGCTGACCCTAGCATGATTTGAATGCCGCTCGCCCCTCCAAGGCACTCAACAAGCCAGTTTAAGTAGAGACGTTAGGGCAGACGGCAGGTCAGGTTGGGCCCTTCCCATATATTCCATTATTATACTCCATTATTGCCTATGTATCCTTTACCCAATCCACGTTACCGAACCGAACAGGACATATATATATATATATATATATATATATATATATATATATATATATATATATATATATATATATATATATCGTGCCGAATAGGCAGAACTTGCGATCTTGGCTTAAATAGCAACGCTCATGTTGCCATATAGGACAAGCAAAAATTTGTGTATGCAATAATTTCGTCAAAATCATTCTGAACTTAACGAAAAAAATATATTTCACTGTGTTTGTTTAGTATTAAATTATTGTAAACAAATCTAAAATATATTTAGTTGGGTTAGGCTAAAATAAATTGTTCTTGTTATAATAAGGTTAGGTAAGTTTTCTAAGATTCTTTTGGTGCAAAATTAAAAATTTTTACATTAACATTAATGAAAAAAATATATCTTTAAACGTATAAGAGAAAATTTTAGAAAGGACTTAATTTTAAATGAGTTCTTGCTAATTGACCAGTTTTACATATTCGGCACGACATATATATATATATATATATATATATATATATATATATATATATATATATATATATATATATATATATATATATATATATATATATATATATAAGTTAGTTACCTATCTTCCTGCTTTTCCAAAATTACAATGCTCTATGTGGCTAAAAAGAGAATGTGAGGGGTCGATACACATGAGGCAGGGAGGGAGAGAGGGAGGGAGGGAGAGAGGGAGGGAAGGAGGGAGGGAGGGAAGCCAGGAAGGTATAATCATAGTTGACTTGACAGAGAGCTTAGTTGCATGTCTCCAAGACTTGGGTCCTGAGGCGCCACTGGCTCTCTCACACACACATCTATACGTATTATGTGTATGTGTATGTGTATGTGCATATACATATGTACAAACACTTTCACATACACAGACACACACAACAAGTAAACAGTCAACAGAAATAACAGTAAACAAAAGCCAGGAAGAAACCATACCACGGGTGGGGATAGAACCCGCGATCAGAGAGTCTCGAAACTCCAGACCGTCGCGTTAGCCAGGAAGAACCTTTTAATTTTATATATATATATATATATATATATATATATATATATATATATATATATATATATATATATATATATATATATATATATATATATATATATATATATATATATATATATATATATATATATATATATATATATATATATATATATATATATATATATATATATATATAGGTCGTGCCGAATAGGTAAAACTGGTCAAGCAGAAAACTCATTTAAAATTAAGTCCTTTCTAAAAAAAATTTCTCTTATAGGTTTAAAGATATGTATTTTTTCTCTAATTTATGTTAATGTAAAAATTAATAATTTTGTACCAAAAATACCTTAGAAAACCTACCTGACCTTATTACAACAAGCGCAATTTAATTTAGGCTAATTCAACTAAATGTATTTTAGATAAGTTTACAATAATTTATTAATAAATAACACAATAAAATATATAGATTTCGTTAGGTTCAGCATTATTTTTGCGAAATTATTGCATACAGAAATTTTCGCTTGCCTTATTCGGCAAGAAGAGCGTTGCTATATAAGCCAAAATCACAAGTTTTAGCAATTCGGCAGGACATATATATCAGTGTACCACGCAGAGACACGGGGGTTTACACAGGGATAGATCACAGTCAGCAGGATTCGAAATCACGTCAAGGAGGCTGGCAAGGTTCCCCAAGTGATGGTGCAGACCCCCTTGTTTCTGGAGTTTACCTGGAGTTTACCTGGAGAGAGTTCTGGGGGTCAACGCCCCCGCGGCCCGGTCTGTGACCAGGCCGTGTTTCTGTTTGGTGTTTTGGTAGAGAAATCGCTTGTGAGGCCAAGTCTGCCTGAAATACCCGGCATGATAGTGACTTTCTCTGTACTTAGCAAACCAAAATTGTGATTACACATTGTAACCTTTATAAAGAAATAACCTTTATCTTCACCTTTAAGATACAGGAGGAGAATGGAATAGGTTGAAACCAAGTTTGAGGGTGACTGATGTGCCGGGGTTGGGAAGGGACGTGGCTTGCAAACCAGGCTGACCAGCTCTGAGGCATCTGTGGTCTCCCTGTAATGGGTTCGAATCCTGCTGACTGCGATCTCTCTCTCTCTCTCTCTCTCTCTCTCTCTCTCTCTCTCTCTCTCTCTCTCTGAAGGCAGACACAATGGAGCCTTCAGCTCCTCTTTTCTAATCTCTACTCACATTATTGTGCCTCACTGCGGGGTAGTGAGGCGTGTGAGTGTGTGCTGCTGGATTGGTCTGGTTCCTCTGATATAAGCATTATTTACGGCTCAAGTAACAGTGTAGCTGACTACAGACCAGTGGGTCGCCTCCCTATACCCTGTGTCGTGCTAGACCACAGTCTCCACCCTCTGTGAAGACCACATTCTCCACCCTATGTGAAGACCACAGTCTCCACCCTATGTGAAGACCACAGTCTCCACCCTATGTGAAGACCACAGTCTCCACCCTCTGTGAAGACCACAGTCTCCACCCTCTGTGAAGACCACAGTCTCCACCCTATGTGAAGACCACAGTCTCCACCCTATGTGAAGACCACAGTCTCCACCCTATGTGAAGACCACAGTCTCCACCCTATGTGAAGACCACAGTCTCCACCCTATGTGAAGACCACAGTCTCCACCCTCTGTGAAGACCACATTCTCCACCCTATGTGAAGACCACAGTCTCCACCCTATGTGAAGACCACAGTCTCCACCCTATGTGAAGACCACAGTCTCCACCCTCTGTGAAGACCACAGTCTCCACCCTCTGTGAAGACCACAGTCTCCACCCTATGTGAAGACCACAGTCTCCACCCTCTGTGAAGACCACAGTCTCAACCCTCTGTGAAGACCACAGTCTCAACCCTCTGTGAAGTGTATCATGTCAAAACCATGCAGTCTATCATGTTAAAACCATGCAGTCTATCGTATCATAACCATGCAGTCTATCGTGTCAAAACCATGCAGTCTATCATGTTAAAACCATGCAGTCTATCGTGTCAAAACCATGCAGTCTATCATGTTATAACCATGCAGTCTATCGTGTCAAAACCATGCAGTCTATCATGTAATAACCATGCAGTCTATCGTGTCAAAACCATGCAGTCTATCATGTTATAACCATGCAGTCTATCATGTTATAACCATGCAGTCTATCATGTTATAACCATGCAGTCTATCATGTTATAACCATGCAGTCTATCATGTTATAACCATGCAGTCTATCATGTTATAACCATGCAGTCTATCATGTTATAACCATGCAGTCTATCATGTTATAACCATGCAGTCTATCATGTTATAACCATGCAGTCTATCAGTTATAACCATGCAGTCTATCATGTTAAAACCATGCAGTCTATCATGTTAAAACCATGCAGTCTATCCTGTCAAAACCATGCAGTCTATCATGTTATAACCATGCAGTCTATCGTGTCAAAACCATGCAGTCTATCATGTTATAACCATGCAGTCTATCGTGTCAAAACCATGCAGTCTATCGTATCAAAACCATGCAGTCTATCATGTTATAACCATGCAGTCTATCATGTTATAACCATGCAGTCTATCATGTTATAACCATGCAGTCTATCTTGTTATAACCATGCAGTCTATCATGTTATAACCATGCAGTCTATCATGTTATAACCATGCAGTCTATCATGTTAAAACCATGCAGTCTATCATGTTAAAACCATGCAGTCTATCATGTTAAAACCATGCAGTCTATCATGTTAAAACCATGCAGTCTATCGTGTCAAAACCATGCAGTCTATCATGTTAAAACCATGCAGTCTATCATGTTAAAACCATGCAGTCTATCATGTTATAACCATGCAGTCTATCATGTTAAAACCATGCAGTCTATCATGTTATAACCATGCAGTCTATCATGTTAAAACCATGCAGTCTATCATGTTATAACCATGCAGTCTATCATGTTAAAACCATGCAGTCTATCATGTTAAAACCATGCAGTCTATCGTGTCAAAACCATGCAGTCTATCATGTTAAAACCATGCAGTCTATCGTATCAAAACCATGCAGTCTATCGTGTCAAAACCATGCAGTCTATCATGTTATAACCATGCAGTCTATCGTATCAAAACCATGCAGTCTATCGTGTCAAAACCATGCAGTCTATCATGTTAAAACCATGCAGTCTATCATGTTATAATCATGCAGTCTATCGTATCAAAACCATGCAGTCTATCATGTTAAAACCATGCAGTCTATCATGTTATAACCATGCAGTCTATCGTATCAAAACCATGCAGTCTATCATGTTAAAACCATGCAGTCTATCATGTTATAACCATGCAGTCTATCGTGTCAAAACCATGCAGTCTATCATGTTATAACCATGCAGTCTATCGTATCAAAACCATGCAGTCTATCATGTTAAAACCATGCAGTCTATCATGTTATAACCATGCAGTCTATCGTATCAAAACCATGCAGTCTATCATGTTAAAACCATGCAGTCTATCATGTTATAACCATGCAGTATATCATGTTAAAACCATGCAGTCTATCATGTTATAACCATGCAGTCTATCATGTTATAACCATGCAGTCTATCATGTTATAACCATGCAGTCTATCATGTTATAACCATGCAGTCTATCATGTTAAAACCATGCAGTCTATCATGTCAAAACCATGCAGTCTATCGTGTCAAAACCATGCAGTCTATCATGTTATAACCATGCAGTCTATCATGTTATAACCATGCAGTCTATCATGTTATAACCATGCAGTCTATCATGTCAAAACCATGCAGTCTATCATGTTATAACCATGCAGTCTATCATGTTATAACCATGCAGTCTATCATGTTATAACCATGCAGTCTATCATGTTATAACCATGCAGTCTATCATGTTATAACCATGCAGTCTATCATGTTATAACCATGCAGTCTATCATGTTATAACCATGCAGTCTATCATGTTAAAACCATGCAGTCTATCATGTCAAAACCATGCAGTCTATCGTGTCAAAACCATGCAGTCTATCATGTTATAACCATGCAGTCTATCATGTTATAACCATGCAGTCTATTGTATCAAAACCATGCAGTCTATCATGTCAAAACCATGCAGTCTATCGTGTCAAAACCATGCAGTCTATCGTGTCAAAACCATGCAGTCTATCATGTCAAAACCATGCAGTCTATCGTGTCAAAACCATGCAGTCTATCGTGTCAAAACCATGCAGTCTATTGCATCAAAACCATGCAGTCTATCATGTCAAAACCATGCAGTCTATCGTGTCAAAACCATGCAGTCTATTGTATCAAAACCATGCAGTCTATTGTATCAAAACCATGCAGTCTATCATGTCAAAACCATGCAGTCTATCGTGTCAAAACCATGCAGTCTATCGTGTCAAAACCATGCAGTCTATCATGTCAAAACCATGCAGTCTATCGTGTCAAAACCATGCAGTCTATCGTGTCAAAACCATGCAGTCTATTGTATCAAAACCATGCAGTCTATCATGTCAAAACCATGCAGTCTATCGTGTCAAAACCATGCAGTCTATCGTGTCAAAACCAAGCAGTCTATCATGTCAAAACCATGCAGTCTATCGTGTCAAAACCATGCAGTCTATCGTGTCAAAACCATGCAGTCTATCGTGTCAAAACCATGCAGTCTATCATGTCAAAACCATGCAGTCTATCGTGTCAAAACCATGCAGTCTATCATGTCAAAACCATGCAGTCTATCATGTCAAAACCATGCAGTCTATCGTGTCAAAACCATGCAGTCTATCTTGTCAAAACCATGCAGTCTATCGTGTCAAAACCATGCAGTCTATCATGTCGAAACCATGCAGTCTATCGTGTCAAAACCATGCAGTCTATCATGTCAAAACCATGCAGTCTATCGTGTCAAAACCATGCAGTCTATCATGTCAAAACCATGCAGTCTATCATGTCAAAACCATGCAGTCTATCATGTCAAAACCATGCAGTCTATCGTGTCAAAACCATGCAGTCTATCATGTCAAAACCATGCAGTCTATCGTGTCAAAACCATGCAGTCTATCATGTCAAAACCATGCAGTCTATCGTGTCAAAACCATGCAGTCTATCATGTCAAAACCATGCAGTCTATCGTGTCAAAACCATGCAGTCTATCGTGTCAAAACCATGCAGTCTATCATGTCAAAACCATGCAGTCTATCGTGTCAAAACCATGCAGTCTATCATGTCAAAACCATGCAGTCTATCGTGTCAAAACCATGCAGTCTATCGTGTCAAAACCATGCAGTCTATCATGTCAAAACCATGCAGTCTATCGTGTCAAAACCATGCAGTCTATCATGTCAAAACCATGCAGTCTATCATGTCAAAACCATGCAGTCTATCATGTCAAAACCATGCAGTCTATCGTGTCAAAACCATGCAGTCTATCATGTCAAAACCATGCAGTCTATCGTGTCAAAACCATGCAGTCTATCATGTCAAAACCATGCTGTCTATCGTGTCAAAACCATGCAGTCTATCATGTCAAAACCATGCAGTCTATCATGTCAAAACCATGCAGTCTATCGTGTCAAAACCATGCAGTCTATCATGTCAAAACCATGCAGTCTATCATGTCAAAACCATGCAGTCTATCATGTCAAAACCATGCAGTCTATCGTGTCAAAACCATGCAGTCTATCATGTCAAAACCATGCAGTCTATCATGTCAAAACCATGCAGTCTATCATGTCAAAACCATGCAGTCTATCGTGTCAAAACCATGCAGTCTATCATGTCAAAACCATGCAGTCTATCATGTCAAAACCATGCAGTCTATCATGTCAAAACCATGCAGTCTATCGTGTCAAAACCATGCAGTCTATCATGTCAAAACCATGCAGTCTATCATGTCAAAACCATGCAGTCTATCATGTCAAAACCATGCAGTCTATCGTGTCAAAACCATGCAGTCTATCATGTCAAAACCATGCAGTCTATCGTGTCAAAACCATGCAGTCTATCATGTCAAAACCATGCAGTCTATCGTGTCAAAACCATGCAGTCTATCATGTCAAAACCATGCAGTCTATCGTGTCAAAACCATGCAGTCTATCATGTCAAAACCATGCAGTCTATCATGTCAAAACCATGCAGTCTATCATGTCAAAACCATGCAGTCTATCGTGTCAAAACCATGCAGTCTATCATGTCAAAACCATGCAGTCTATCGTGTCAAAACCATGCAGTCTATCATGTCAAAACCATGCAGTCTATCGTGTCAAAACCATGCAGTCTATCATGTCAAAACCATGCAGTCTATCATGTCAAAACCATGCAGTCTATCGTGTCAAAACCATGCAGTCTATCATGTCAAAACCATGCAGTCTATCGTGTCAAAACCATGCAGTCTATCGTGTCAAAACCATGCAGTCTATCGTGCCACAGCAGTACTTCAAGGTTCCAGTTTGGTGAACTCAAAATTAACTCAAGTTAGTGTTGTGATGACTCCCTCAACTATTAACTCTTCTGTCTGACTCCCTCAACTATCAACTCTTCCATCTGACTCCCTCAACTATCAACTCTTCCGTCTGACTCCCTCAACTATCAACTCTTCTGTCTAGTTATAAAGGTAGACAGATAAAGGCTGGACAGTGAGTTTAACATCCTAGTGCTGGGAAGATGACACTAACTGGCACTGCTGGACCTCCGCAGTGTCCTGCTGTCTCCACATCACTGACCAGGTCACTGTCATCTTGACGGGGTGCTGTCTCCGCATCACTGACCAGGTCACTGTCATCTTGACGGGGGTACTGTCTCCGCCTCACTGACCAGGTCACTGTCATCTTGACGGGGTGCTGTCTCCGCATCACTGACCAGATCACTGTCATCTTGACGGGGGTGCTGTCTCTGCATCAGACCAGGTCACTGTCATCTTGACGGGGGTGCTGTCTCCGCATCACTGACCAGGTCACGGTCATCTTGACGGGGGTACTGTCTCCGCCTCACTGACCAGGTCACGGTCGTCTTGACGGGGGTGCTGTCTCCGCATCACTGACCAGGTCACGGTCGTCTTGACGGGGGTGCTGTCTCCGCATCACTGACCAGGTCACGGTCGTCTTGACGGGGGTGCTGTCTCCGCATCACTGACCAGGTCACGGTCATCTTGACGGGGTGCTGTCTCCACCTCACTGACCAGGTCACAGTCATCTTGACGGGGGTACTGTCTCCGCCTCACTGACCAGGTCACTGTCATCTTGACGGGGGTGCTGTCTCCGCCTCACTGACCAGGTCACTGTCATCTTGACGGGGGTGCTGTCTCCGCCTCACTGACCAGGTCACGGTCATCTTGACGGGGGTGCTGTCTCCGCCTCACTGACCAGGTCACGGTCATCTTGACGGGGGTGCTGTCTCCGCCTCACTGACCAGGTCACTGTCATCTTGACGGGGGTACTGTCTCCGCCTCACTGACCAGGTCACGGTCATCTTGACGGGGGTACTGTCTCTGCCTCACTGACCAGGTCACTGTCATCTTGACGGGGGTGCTGTCTCCGCCTCACTGACCAGGTCACTGTCATCTTGACGGAGTGCTGTCTCCGCCTCACTGACCAGGTCACTGTCATCTTGACGGGGGTGCTGTCTCCGCCTCACTGACCAGGTCACGGTCATCTTGACGGGGGTACTGTCTCCGCCTCACTGACCAGGTCACTGTCATCTTGACGGGGGTGCTGTCTCCGCCTCACTGACCAGGTCACTGTCATCTTGACGGGGGTGCTGTCTCCGCCTCACTGACCAGGTCACGGTCATCTTGACGGGGGTACTGTCTCCGCCTCACTGACCAGGTCACTGTCATCTTGACGGGGGTGCTGTCTCCGCCTCACTGACCAGGTCACTGTCATCTTGACGGGGGTGCTGTCTCCGCCTCACTGACCAGGTCACGGTCATCTTGACGGGGTGCTGTCTCCACCTCACTGACCAGGTCACAGTCATCTTGACGGGGGTACTGTCTCCGCCTCACTGACCAGGTCACTGTCATCTTGACGGGGGTGCTGTCTCCGCCTCACTGACCAGGTCACTGTCATCTTGACGGGGGTGCTGTCTCCGCCTCACTGACCAGGTCACGGTCATCTTGACGGGGGTGCTGTCTCCGCCTCACTGACCAGGTCACGGTCATCTTGACGGGGGTGCTGTCTCCGCCTCACTGACCAGGTCACTGTCATCTTGACGGGGGTACTGTCTCCGCCTCACTGACCAGGTCACGGTCATCTTGACGGGGGTACTGTCTCCGCCTCACTGACCAGGTCACTGTCATCTTGACGGGGGTGCTGTCTCCGCCTCACTGACCAGGTCACTGTCATCTTGACGGGGGTACTGTCTCCGCCTCACTGACCAGGTCACGGTCATCTTGACGGGGGTGCTGTCTCCGCCTCACTGACCAGGTCACGGTCATCTTGACGGGGGTGCTGTCTCCGCCTCACTGACCAGGTCACGGTCATCTTGACGGGGGTGCTGTCTCCGCCTCACTGACCAGGTCACTGTCATCTTGACGGGGGTACTGTCTCCGCCTCACTGACCAGGTCACGGTCATCTTGACGGGGGTGCTGTCTCCGCCTCACTGACCAGGTCACGGTCATCTTGACGGGGGTACTGTCTCCGCCTCACTGATCAGGTCACTGTCATCTTGACGGGGGTGCTGTCTCCGCCTCACTTACCAGGTCACTGTCATCTTGACGGGGGTGCTGTCTCCGCCTCACTGACCAGGTCACTCATCTTGACGGGGGTGCTGTCTCCGCCTCACTGACCAGGTCACTGTCATCTTGACGGGGGTACTGTCTCCGCCTCACTGACCAGGTCACGGTCATCTTGACGGGGGTGCTGTCTCCGCCTCACTGACCAGGTCACGGTCATCTTGACGGGGGTACTGTCTCCGCCTCACTGACCAGGTCACTGTCATCTTGACGGGGGTGCTGTCTCCGCCTCACTTACCAGGTCACTGTCATCTTGACGGGGGTGCTGTCTCCGCCTCACTGACCAGGTCACTGTCATCTTGACGGGGGTGTGAACCAGTGGTCTAGTTGACAGTGCTCTCCTGGGTGTTCCTCTCAACACCACTACAAACCCAGACATGCCATATTCCTGTTCCAGTGTCTCGGTGTGGTTATCCAGAGGGAGGATGCTCGATGTATTTCCAGTTCCCATCCAGCTTTCCAGGAGCTACTGGAGGCTAAAAAAGTTTAAAAATACGTACACACACACACACACATATATACATTTCCCTAAATTAAAGAGAGTGTGTGGAGTTGAGATAATATATACATGGAGGCAGCGCGTCACGTTGGGATTTATATAAACACTCTCCGCAATATTTGTATTATTTAAATTTGGTGATGAAGGAATAACGAGTAAGCCAGGTAGGTCTTCAGCCAGGCAGGTCGTCAGCCAGGCAGGTCGTCAGCCAGGCAGGTCGTCAGCCAGGCAGGTCGTCAGCCAGGCAGGTCGTCAGCCAGGCAGGTCGTCAGCCAGGCAGGTCGTCAGCCAGGCAGGTCGTCAGCCAGGTAGGTCTTCAGCCAGGCAGGTCGTCAGCCAGGTAGGTCTTCAGCCAGGCAGGTCGTCAGCCAGGTAGGTCGTCAGCCAGGTAGGTCGTCAGCCAGGTAGGTCGTCAGCCAGGTAGGTCGTCAGCCAGGTAGGTCTTCAGCCAGGCAGGTCGTCAGCCAGGCAGGTCGTCAGCCAGGCAGGTCATCAGCCAGGTAGGTCGTCAGCCAGGTAGGTCGTCAGCCAGGTAGGTCTTCAGCCAGGCAGGTCGTCAGCCAGGTAGGTCGTCAGCCAGGTAGGTCGTCAGCCAGGTAGGTCTTCAGTCAGGCAGGTCGTCAGCCAGGCAGATCGTCAGCCAGGTAGGTCGTCAGCCAGGCAGGTCGTCAGCCAGGCAGGTCGTCAGCCAGGCAGGTCGTCAGCCAGGTAGGTCTTCAGCCAGGCAGGTCGTCAGCCAGGCAGGTCGTCAGCCAGGCAGGTCGTCAGCCAGGCAGGTCGTCAGCCAGGCAGGTCGTCAGCCAGGCAGGTCGTCAGCCAGGCAGGTCGTCAGCCAGGCAGGTCGTCAGCCAGGTAGGTCTTCAGCCAGGCAGGTCGTCAGCCAGGTAGGTCTTCAGCCAGGCAGGTCGTCAGCCAGGTAGGTCGTCAGCCAGGTAGGTCGTCAGCCAGGTAGGTCGTCAGCCAGGTAGGTCGTCAGCCAGGTAGGTCTTCAGCCAGGCAGGTCGTCAGCCAGGCAGGTCGTCAGCCAGGCAGGTCATCAGCCAGGTAGGTCGTCAGCCAGGTAGGTCGTCAGCCAGGTAGGTCTTCAGCCAGGCAGGTCGTCAGCCAGGTAGGTCGTCAGCCAGGTAGGTCGTCAGCCAGGTAGGTCTTCAGTCAGGCAGGTCGTCAGCCAGGCAGGTCGTCAGCCAGGTAGGTCGTCAGCCAGGCAGGTCGTCAGCCAGGCAGGTCGTCAGCCAGGCAGGTCGTCAGCCAGGAAGGTCGTCAGCCAGGTAGGTCGTCAGCCAGGTAGGTCTTCAGCCAGGCAGGTCGTCAGCCAGGTAGGTCGTCAGCCAGGTAGGTCGTCAGCCAGGTAGGTCGTCAGCCAGGCAGGTCTTCAGCCAGGTAGGTCTTCAGCCAGGTAGGTCTTCAGCCAGGTAGGTCGTCAGCCAGGTAGGTCTTCAGCCAGGTAGGGCTTCAGCCAGGTAGGTCTTCAGCCAGGTAGGTCTTCAGCCAGGCAGGTCGTCAGCCAGGTAGGTCGTCAGCCAGGTAGGTCTTCAGCCAGGTAGGTCTTCAGCCAGGCAGGTCGTCAGCCAGGTAGGTCTTCAGCCAGGCAGGTCGTCAGCCAGGTAGGTCTTCAGCCAGGTAGGTCTTCAGCCAGGCAGGTCGTCAGCCAGGTAGGTCTTCAGCCAGGTAGGTCGTCAGCCAGGTAGGTCTTCAGCCAGGCAGGTCTTCAGCCAGGTAGGTCTTCAGCCAGGCAGGTCGTCAGCCAGGTAGGTCTTCAGCCAGGTAGGTCGTCAGCCAGGCAGGTCGTCAGCCAGGTAGGTCGTCAGCCAGGCAGATCGTCAGCCAGGCAGGTCGTCAGCCAGGTAGGTCGTCAGCCAGGCAGGTCGTCAGCCAGGTAGGTCGTCAGTCAGGCAGGTCAGGTCGTCAGCCAGGCAGGTCGTCAGTCAGGTAGGTCTTCAGCCAGGTAGGTCGTCAGCCAGGTAGGTCTTCAGCCAGGCAGATCGTCAGCCAGGCAGGTCAGGTCGTCAGCCAGGCAGGTCGTCAGCCAGGTAGGTCTTCAGGCAGGCAGGTCGTCAGCCAGGCTGGTCGTCAGCCAGGTAGGTAGTCAGCCAGACAGGTCAGGTCGTCAGCCAGGCAGGTCGTCAGCCAGGCAGGTCGTCAGCCAGGTAGGTCGTCAGCCAGGCAGGTCGTCAGCCAGGCAGGTCAGGTCGTCAGCCAGGCAGGTCAGGTCATCAGCCAGGCAGGTCAGGTCGTCAGCCAGGCAGGTCAGGTCATCAGCCAGGCAGGTCAGGTCGTCAGCCAGGCAGGTCGTCAGCCAGGCAGGTCAGGTCGTCAGCCAGGCAGGTCGTCAGCCAGGTAGGTCGTCAGCCAGGCAGGTCGTCAGCCAGGCAGGTCAGGTCGTCAGCCAGGCAGGTCGTCAGCCAGGCAGGTCAGGTCGTCAGCCAGGCAGGTCGTCAGCCAGGCAGGTCAGGTCGTCAGCCAGGCAGGTCGTCAGCCAGGCAGGTCAGGTCGTCAGCCAGGCAGGTCGTCAGCCAGGCAGGTCGTCAGCCAGGTAGGTCGTCAGCCAGGCAGGTCAGGTCGTCAGCCAGGCAGGTCGTCAGCCAGGCAGGTCAGGTCGTCAGCCAGGCAGGTCGTCAGCCAGGCAGGTCGTCAGCCAGGCAGGTCAGGTCGTCAGCCAGGCAGGTCGTCAGCCAGGCAGGTCGTCAGCCAGGTAGGTCGTCAGCCAGGCAGGTCGTCAGCCAGGCAGGTCAGGTCGTCAGCCAGGCAGGTCGTCAGCCAGGCAGGTCAGGTCGTCAGCCAGGCAAGTCGTCAGCCAGGCAGGTCGTCAGCCAGGCAGGTCAGGTCGTCAGCCAGGCAGGTCGTCAGCCAGGCAGGTCAGGTCATCAGCCAGGCAGGTCGTCAGCCAGGCAGGTCAGGTCGTCAGCCAGGCAGGTCGTCAGCCAGGCAGGTCGTCAGCCAGGCAGGTCGTCAGCCAGGCAGGTCAGGTCGTCAGCCAGGCAGGTCAGGTCGTCAGCAAGGCAGGTCGTCAGCCAGGCAGGTCAGGTCGTCAGCCAGGCAGGTCGTCAGCCAGGCAGGTCGTCAGCCAGGCAGGTCAGGTCGTCAGCCAGGCAGGTCGTCAGCCAGGCAGGTCAGGTCGTCAGCCAGGCAGGTCAGGTCGTCAGCCAGGCAGGTCGTCAGCCAGGCAGGTCGTCAGCCAGGCAGGTCGTCAGCCAGGCAGGATGTCCACGTTGATGAATATTCTATTTTGGCGCTTCAAGCCCACTCTGTATGCTGATGACACCTACCTACCTGTATACCTACCTACCTGTATACCTACCTACCTGTATATGTACCTTTCGACCTATCTACCTGTTGTAAATATCTCTACTAAAATAAGTATGATCATCACTAAATTACAATATAGTGTTGTGCAAATTAATTGGGACAGGAGTAAATCTTAAATGTCTTAGTCTCCGGCTTAATTAATGTCTACCTGGAGAGTATTCTGGGGGTCAACGCCCCCACGGCCCGGTCCAAGACCAGGCCTCCCAGTGGATCAGGGCCTGATCAACCAGGTTGTTACTGCTGGCAGCACATAGTCCAACATACGAACCACAGACTAGCTGATCCGGCACCAACTTTAAGTATCTGTAGTTTGATTTTTTCAGAAGAGTTTGTTACCTACTTCAGGCAACCATCCAGTTGTGGTGATACACTGAGACTCTCGTCAGTGCTACAACAGCTGTTGTTCTGTAAGCCTATTCCTGCAAGTATGTTCCATGAATGTGGTTTCGTCAAATTCTCCTCTTCAGTTCATGATTACTGCTGACATTCATGATGGATGTTACACCTAGGACGCCGACAAGTATTGTAATTCTTAGCTAAACATGTCGACTAGAGTATCAGACAGATCGCAGAAAATTTGAGTCTAGCAAAGTGAACTGTTGGTGGGAGTCTGAAGAGAAGTGACGACACTGGTGAGTGTGGAACGCTGCTTCCAGGAACATGTGCAAGAAAACACAACACCTTACAATGTCAAGGTTATCATAAGAAATAGTGTGAAGGATCCCATAGTTGAGTTTTAAATTAGTTACCGTTGAAATGTATTAATATATTGCTAAATTCAGCCATAATATTTTTTAAATAGAAAAATAACAGAAACAAGTAGAATAAGAACAAGAACAACGAAAACAAGAACAATGAAAGCAAGAACAACGAGAATAAGAACAATGAGAACAAGAACAACAAGAACAACTTGGATCCTCACCCTTCCAAAACCCAGAAAAACCTTATAAAAATTATAATAAATAAACAATTAATTCTTAAATATAAATGCTACAAATTAGCAGAAGTTAAATTATAAATAAAATTCTTAACAAAAAAGATATAGTATATATTTATCCTGATGAAAGTTGCCGACGTCAATAAATAAGAAAACGGATAATGATAAATACTGAAAATTTCAATGGTAAACAATTATATTTCTTGCAGATGGTTCAGCGCGACATGAGTGTCTGGAGGCGAGTGAAAACCAACCTTATGGTGGGTTGAAGTATAGGTCACTTTACATTAGAAAGTCGTAATTGCTTATTGTGACGTATTATTGAGGCACAGATGTGGCCAGTCGTGATGTGGGGACTGTGAGAACCTATTGTGGGCGTGGATGTGGCCGTGGGCGTGGGCGTAGGAGCCCAGGATAAAGGTCGTAAGCTCATCTCTATTCATATCTGTTAATATATCACAATTACACAAAAAGAGATGGAACCTTTAATGAGTTTTGAGAGTCTACGCCCAGAGCCCGGCCATAGGCCAGGCTCGTCTGATGCTTGCCTGGTCAACCAGGTTGTTGTTGCTGGCGACCCGCTGCCTCACATATCCATCACAGCTTGCTTGATCTGGCACCTGGTGAAGATACTTGTCCAGTTACCTCTTGAAGACTTCTACACTTGTTCCAGCAGTGTTTCTATCTTCTGGTAAGATGTTGAATAATCTGGGACCATGAATGTTGATACAGTGTTCTCTTATTGTGCCCACCGCAACCCTGCTTTTCACTGGGTTTATTTTGCACTTCCTCCCATATTTCTTCCTCCAGTATGTTGTTATGGCAGAGTGTAGATCCATATCTCTCCCTCCAGTATATTGTTATGACAATGTGTAGATTTGGAACCAGGCCCTCAAGTACTTTCCATGTATATATTATCGTGTATTTCTCTCTCCTCCACTCCAGTGAGTACTATTATCGTGTATTTCTCTCTCCTCCACTCCAGTGAGTACTATTATCGTGTATTTCTCTCTCCTCCACTCCAGTGAGTACTATTATCGTGTATTTCTCTCTCCTCCACTCCAGTGAGTACTATTATCGTGTATTTCTCTCTCCTCCACTCCAGTGAGTACTATTATCGTGTATTTCTCTCTCCTCCACTCCAGTGAGTACTATTATCGTGTATTTCTCTCTCCTCCACTCCAGTGAGTACTATTATCGTGTATTTCTCTCTCCTCCACTCCAGTGAGTACATATTTATGACTAGGACGTTCCCAGTAATTGAAATACTTTATTGTCTCTATCTGGGTCATAAATGATCTCTATATCTGTTCCAGGTCTGATATCTCTCCTGCCCTGAACACTGCTGTTCCAGCTCTGATATCTCTCCTGCCCTGAACACTGCTGTTCCAGGTCTGATATCTCTCCTGCCCTGAACACTGCTGTTCCAGCTCTGATATCTCTCCTGCCCTGAACACTGCTGTTCCAGCTCTGATATCTCTCCTGCCCTGAACTGGGCCGTCAACACTGAACATCCACTCATCATCCACTCAACCAACACACTGTCATCCACTCATCATCCACTCAACCATCACACTGTCATCCAGACATCATCCACTCAACCATCACACTGTCATCCAGGCATCATCCACTCAACCAGCACACTGTCATCAAGGCATCATCCACTCAACCATCACACTGTCATCCAGGCATCATCCACTCAACCAGCACACTGTCATCAAGGCATCATCCACTCAACCATCACACTGTCATCCAGGCATCATCCACTCAACCAGGACACTGTCATCCAGGCATCATCCACTCAACCAGGACACTGTCATCCAGGCATCATCCACTCAACCAGCACACTGTCATCAAGGCATCATCCACTCAACCATCACACTGTCATCCAGGCATCATCCACTCAACCAGGACACTGTCATCCAGGCATCATCCACTCAACCAACACACTGTCATCAAGGCATCATCCACTCAACCATCACACTGTCATCAAGGCATCATCCACTCAACCAACACACTGTCATTCAGGCATCATCCACTCAACCAACACACTGTCATCCAGGCATCATCCACTCAACCAGGACACTGTCATCCAGGCATCATCCACTCAACCATCACACTGTCATCCAGGCATCATCCACTCAACCATCACACTGTCATCCAGGCATCATCCACTCAACCAGGACACTGTCATCCAGGCATCATCCACTCAACCATCACACTGTCATCCAGGCATCATCCACTCAACCAGGACACTGTCATCCAGGCATCATCCACTCTGGAGTGTAGAGATTATGTGAGTATTTATCCTGTGAGTCTCTCTCTCCCAGCTGCCTCCTGTGTGTGTTTATACTTAACAGTGTTTACCAACCAAGCTGAATTCCAGCTGTGTGTGTACTCACCTATTTGTACTCACCTATTTGTGGTTGCAGGGGTCGAGTCTTAGCTCCTGGCCCCGCCTCTTCACCGGTTGCTACTAGGTCCTCTCTCTCCCCGCTCCATGAGCTTTATCAAACCTTGTCTTAAAACTATGTATGGTTCCTGCCTCCAATACGTCATTTTCTAAGGTATTCCACTGCCTTACAACTCTATGACTGAAGAAATACTTCCTAATATCTCTCTGACTCATTTGTGTCTTCAACTTCCAATTGTGACCTCTTGTTTCTGTGTCCCCTCCCTGGAACATCCTGTCTTTGTCCACCTTGTCTATTCCGCGCAGTATTTTATATGTCGTTATCATGTCTCCCCTGACCCTCCTGTCCTCCAGTGTCGTCATGCCGATTTCCCTTAACCTTTCTTCATAGGACATTCCCCTTAGCTCTGGAACTAACCTTGTCGCAAGCCTTTGTACTTTCTCTAGTTTCTTGACGTGCTTTATCAAGTACGGGTTCCAAACTGGTGCTGCATACTCCAGTATGGGCCTGACATACACGGTGTACAGCGTCTTGAACGATTCCTTACTAAGGTATCGGAATGCTGTTCTCAGGTTTGCCAGGCGCCCATATGCTGCAGCAGTTATCTGATTGATGTGTGCTTCCGGAGACATGCTCGGTGTTATACTCACCCCAAGATCTTTCTCCTTGAGTGAGGTTTGCAGTCTTTGGCCACCTAGCCTATACTCTGTCTGCGGTCTTCTGTGCCCTTCCCCTATCTTCATGACTTTGCATTTGGCGGGATTAAATTCGAGAAGCCATTTGCTGGACCAGGTGTTCAGTCTGTCCAGGTCTCTTTGAAGTCCTGCCCGGTCCTCATCTGATTTAATTCTCCTCATTAACTTCACATCATCTGCAAACAGGGACACTTCTGAGTCTAACCCTTCCATCATGTCGTTCACATATATACCAAAAATAGCACTGGTCCTAGGACCGACCCCTGTGGGACCCCGCTCATCACAGGTGCCCACTGTGATACATCATTACGTACCATGACTCGTTGTTGCCTCCCTGTCAGGTATTTTCTGATCCATTGCAGTGCCCTTCCAATTATTTGCGCCTGATGCTCTAGCTTCTGCACTAATCTCTTGTGAGGAACTGTGTCAAAGGCCTTCTTGCAGTCCAAGAAGATGCAATCAACCCACCCCTCTCTGTCGTGTCTTACTTCTGTTACTTTATCATCAAACTCCAGGTTTGTGACACAGGATATGCCTTCCATGAATCCGTGCTGGTTGGCATTTATACTCTTGTTCCGTTCCAGGTGCTCCACCACTCTCCTCCTGATAATCTTCTCCATAACTTTGCATACTATACACGTCAATGACACTGGTCTATAGTTTAGTGCCTCTTTTCTGTCTCCTTTTTTAAAAATGGGAACTACATTTGCCGTCTTCCATACCTCATGTAGTTGCCCAGTTTCCAGGGATGTGTTGAAGATTGTGGTAAGTGGCACGCATAGCATATCCACTCCCTCTCTAAGGACCCATGGGGAGATGTCCGGTCCCATTGCCTTTGAGGTATCGATGTGTGTGTGTGTGTGTGTGTGTGTGTGTGTGTGTGTGTGTGTACTCACCTAGTTGTACTCACCTAGTTGAGGTTGCAAGGGTCGAGTCCGAGGTCCTGGCCCCGCCTCTTCACTGGGAATATATATGCCAACAGCATTTGGTGTTCCCAGGCGGTCACCCATCCAAGTACTAACCAAACCCAACGTTGCTTAACTTCGTTGATCGGACGAGAAGCGGTGCATTCAGCGTGGTATGGCCGTTGTGTGTGTGTGTGTGTGTGTAACTGTCTTGTCCTCCATGTGAGTTATCTAGACACGTTTTATAAGTTATATTGTCTGATATTTATTGATTTCTAGTATGTTATAACTATCTAATTTTTTTTTTTTTTATATTTTATTTAAAAACTTCATGTACAGATATTAATAGGTACATATACAAAAAAATGATCAAGGACAACATCAGTAAATCAATATATAAACACAAAACAATCCAGGCAACATCTGCCAGTCTACTATATACAAGTTTTTATAACATATCACAATTTAAGAAGGAATAAAGTTATAATAACAAAGGCCACAAAATGGCTATTAATAAAACTCCTAAAATTACAACCTCAACACAATAATGCTCCAAGCTTAATGACAATCACCCATAATACCTCCCTCAACAAATACACCAGACCTACAATATGCCTTATTAAGAAACCTGTGCTGCAACACAGGTGACCCATCATCCCCCCCCCCCACTCACACATACACATTGAAAACTAACCCTATCACCAACCTGAATAATCATGACATTAATTATCCTCAATTTAGGATTATTATGTCACATGTCACTTGAGGAAGCATTATTTACAACCATGAATGGTACAGGACTACCAAAATTACAATACCTTAAATAAGAACAATAATAATAGGTAATTACTACCAAAACTGATGCTGGCCCACGTTACAATAAAACAAAAATAACTCAGTGCTTCAAGGAAATAGTGAAAGGAAAACCCTCTCAAGAAAATTCAAATTCAATTGCAATACCAGTGTAAGTGGAACATAATACGCTACCAAAGAAATATACATGTTATATAATTTATAGGTTATACATTAATACATGTTATATATTTAATCTGCTCCTTACACCTTCCCCATCAAGGGCACTAAGCAAAACTTATCTTGCACAACCTCTCATCTGGTCACACACTAGTACCTCCAATCACACCCAACCACATCACTGCATTCCCAAGGAGGTGAGCCCGTTGAAATCCCCTGAACCCCCCCCCCCCCCTTTTACCAACCCACTCACCCCGGCAGTTAAAGCCCCTTATAACGCCAATAAAATCCCTATTGTTAGTCCTCTATAACCTTCAGAAAAATACTCTTCCCACCTTTTCCCAAAAATATCTCTGTTGCGACACAAAGTTCGATAAAACGTCGCCGCCAAAGTCCTTCTCAGCACATCCCCACCCACCTTCCCCCTCATACCCCATAAAACATATATGTAGTCCACGATGACATATGCTAAACCTCTTACCACACTCTCCTCCACACCACTCATATCAAGACTCAACGCTCGCAATACCGCCACACCTTGGCCCCCCACCCTCACCACTACCTTACGCATCCATACCCTGATGCACTCCAAACCTTCACAAAAATAGACGACATGATACGCAGTCTCTTCCCCACTGCATCTGCCACACCCCCCACCCTCAATAACCCTCCTGTCTCGGAGCATCGCTCCCGTTGGCAAAATCCCATGCAGGAAACGGTACATAACCTCACGCGCCCTAGGTCGTATCCTTAATGTACTAAACCTTCGCCATATTACATCCCATGCATACATGGGGTAGATCCCTTCAACCGGCGCCACTACATGTTTCTCTAACAATTTACACAACGTTCCCACCTTTACTTTTCCTGGTTCCCTGGCTAACATTAAGGCGCGTAACACTGTCTCGCATTCCTTCATTTCCGCCCCTCCATACCATTTCCTCAGGTGAGCATGTACCTTATCTAGCTGACCCTCCCTCCATCCACCTGCACTCATCACTTCCCTCTTAATAAACACACATTTCACGCGCTTTCTCAAGTCCAACAAACCCAACCCTCCCCTACATACCGGCAATGTCACTACCTCCCTTCGCAACCAGTTGCACCCTGAACCCCACAAAAATTTGAACACCATTCTAAGAATACTCGTGATCGCCGTTCCTGTTAACGGCATCACAGCCGAAACAAACCAGACTTTACTATATAGTAATACATTGATGACAATTACACGCTGCCTAAGGGTTAAATGGTGAGGTCGCAGCATTCCCAAACGTCGCTGCACCTGTTCCACTCTCCTATTCGAATTGCTAACCCTTGCAGCACTCAGGTCAGCCTCATACATGACACCGCAGATTTTCAGACTCCCGGTCCTCCGCTGCACAACATCACATCCCCACTCTAATCTCTCTGTCCACTCTCCCAGCCCCATGATCATTGACTTTTCCAGATTTACCTTCATCCCAGTAGCTCTCCCAAAAGTGTGTACAACTTCCCCCAAAAGTCCTAACCGTGTCTCCTCACTTGCCAAAATAGTGGTATCATCAACATAGCCCACCAAACCAGGCCACGGCTTCAGCTCACCATCCCTCCCCCCCGGCCTTAGACGATCCTCCACCATCCTATAAAAGGGATCCTGAACACATGCAAACAATATTTGTGATAAAGGACATCCCTGCCGAAGACCCCGCTCCATGTTGACACCCCCCCCCACACACCCATTGATTTGCACCCTTACCTTCGCATTTGAGTACAGCGTATCCACCCACCCCACTATTTCTTCGCCAAACCCCTGTCGTAGGAGAATATCCCTCAAAGCCTTTCTTTCCACCCTATCATAAGCCCCTTGCCAATCCAACGCCACCAACGCTCCTCTTTCCCTTTCCATGTCCTCCAGGAACCCCTTGATAATCCCGTGGCCCACGCTCATTGACCTACCAGGTAAACCAAACTGAGACTCAAACACGACCCTCCCCACAACACATTTAAGCCGATTCCCAAGAATTTTCGCAAATAATTTATAATCAGCACAAAGCAATGAAATGGCTCGATAATCCCGAAGGGTACTCTGCTGTTTACCCTTTGGGACCAACACCACCACCGCCGTTGCCTGAGATTCTCCCATCTTACCTCCGTCTTTCATGGCATTCATTAACCTTACTAGGAAACCCCTAAGCAGACCCCAGTGCTGCACATAAAATTCGCTAGGTAAACCATCGATCCCGGGTGCCTTACCCTTCCTCATGTCCATAAGGGCTCTCCATATTTCCCCCTCCTCAATGACCCCACCCAGTGCCTCCCGATCACTCCTCCCCAGTTTGCACGGCACATACTCACATACCTTCCCAAGAACCTCACCATCCACCCCACTACTTTTCCCGTATTCCTCAAACCATCTATCTGCATATGCACTCATCCCCTTGGTGTCCCTTAATACCTGACCCTCTCTAAAACCCCCCACAGAAGATATGACTTGCAAACCTGGTATTGTAGTCGTTCGCTGTCGTACCTTCTGTCCTCGCAGCACACAAGCTGATGGCTTGTCGCCCCAGAGTACTTCGTCTAACCCCGCCTGTACCCGTACAGCTGCAAAACGTTCTTCTTGCAAATCCCGTATTCTGTCCTTCAACATGTGTATATCCTCCACCGGGTACACCCCGGCCACCGCCCCCCCCTCGTAACAATTCCGTAATCTAGATTCTAAGTAATTTGACAAGCCATACCGCAATTGATTAATGCGTTTGCCCTCCCTCACATAAAAATGACGTATTCGTAACTTAGCCACACTATCCCACCATCCTACCACGTCTTCCTCAGTTCTTCTGTCGGCACAGAGCTGTTCCCAAAATGTTGCAAACGCTTCCACTCCCTCCCTATCCCCCAAAACCATCGTGTTCAGTTTCCAATAACTTCCCTGCCTACGAGCCAAAGCATCCCATCCCACCTCCACTAATACCGCCCTATGATCGGAAGACACCATCTCTATAGTTTTAAAAGACTCTACCAAAACCCTCCGAGATAAATATAACCTGTCCAAACGAGCCGCATATCCCCTTCTTATAAACGTATGTTCCACCTCCCACAGACCTCCCCCGAATGCATCACGTAACTGAAGATCTCTAAGCAGGCCCCCCAAGACTGAGGAAAAATATCCCGCTCCTCTGGGTTCCACGTCTGTCTTCTTAATTACACAATTCCAATCCCCCCCCACAATCGCGACAGACGGTAACGTGCGTAGGTAATACACGAGCTCCTCCCGCACAAAATCCATCTTCACTTTCACGTCACTTTCTGCTGGGGCATACACACACACAAACGCCACTCTCTCTCCCATCCACCATCCTTCCACACGTACAACTCTCGCCCCCCCCCCCCCCCCTCTTTCCTATGCAATACAAACGGGCTCGCCTCCCTGATCAACACACCCACTCCTCCTTTTAAACGCTCAGACGGCAACACATAAGCCTGAAACCCAGGGACCACTAATTCACGACCAAGCTTAAAATTGTGCTCCTGCACAAAAGCTACGTCAACCTTATACCTATTCAAAAACATCCTGAAGCACTCCCGTTTAACACCATCACACAGACCATTAATATTTATTGTTACACACCTGAGGCCAGCTTAAGGTTTCCTTCCCCGCCTCATGTCAAGATTCTTCCCTTTCAGACTGTTCCCCTGGACTGTGCCTTTGCCACATTTTCCCCCCTCCTTCCCAACCATCCCCCCCCCTTCTGTTGTGGCCCTCTCGCAGAGTCACTCTGGGTACCAGAACCCCATGTCTTTTTCCCCGGCCTTTGCGCCGGTGTCAGAACATCGTCCGAATCTGACGCTGCTGCCCTTTTCCTTGTAGCTCCCTCAGTTTCCATATCTGAGTCCTGGGAGCCAGCACAATGGACTTCCACCTCTACCACCCTTAATCCGCCTCCATGCCCCTCCATGGCACTCGCACTGTCCACCACAGGTGCCACCTGATCCTCCCCTTCCCCACACACACCTTCTACCCTGATCCCAGGGTCTTGTTCGCTGTAACTCTCCCCCTCCGTAGACTGTAACATAGCCTGTATCACCGTCTCCAACTCCTCCTCAATAGCCTTCACTGCTGCGCCCTCCTGTACCTCCTCACTTGACAACTGTACTGTTGATGGGGCAGGTGATTCATGGATCACCACTTCTTCCGATTCCCCAGGAGGAGCCACCACCACTTCACTCCACATGCGACCACGCCCTCCTCCTTGCACCCGTTCTTCTTTAGGCATTGGGTGCTCATGCGCAGGTGCTCCGCCCCTTGCCGGCCCAGGAGCCACTGTTGATGGGCCAGGTGAGTCATGGATCACCACTTCTTCCGATTCCACTGGAGGAGCCACTACCTCTTCACTCCACATGCGACCACGCCCTCCTCCTTGCCCCCGTTCTTCCTTAGGCATTGGGTGCTCATGCGCAGGTGCTCCGCCCCTTGCCGGCCCAGGAGCCATACTCCGCTTGCCACAGTCTGCCGCCATATGGTCAAATTCGCCACACAGTCGGCACGTACGCCTCTGCCCCGCATACGCTACCATTACCTGGGTTCTAAACTCTTCGAGATATACATACGAGGGTATAGGATGCCTAAGCGTCATCTTGAGATTAAAAGAACCCTCAGGAAATCCTGTGTAAGCACCTTTTACCCATTTGCCAGGTTGGGCCAGATGTACAGTTCCATAACGTTCGAAAACATTTCGAATATCTACCTCATCAGCCTCAAAAGGCACGTTGCGGAGCTTAACCCACGAATAATGTCGTGAGACATCAATCAACTTGACCCTCACTGCCGGTGTTACAGTAATGCAGACGTCTTGGTAACGATCAACCAAAGCCTCGTATACTTGAGCAGTTAGCACTTTCACGAAAATTCTATATACACCGTTCAGTGCCACTCCATATAAATCCTCGTCTCTGATGCCATATGTCTCTCGTATAATTTTGGGCAATAACACATCGACTGACGTAGGTGTTAAAGCCCCACTAATAAGTTCAATGCCCACAGTATTCACTCTCCTGCGAACACCTGGCGCCATGTCGTTGACTGATTAGCTCGTCTGGGAAACAGTAGAGGGGTGCAAAGCACGTCCGCACTCTACCTCATCCAGGCAGCGAAAGCACAACACCTCCTCGTACCACTGCTGTCAGGTTACTGAGGAGCGTCAGGCAAGGGGGTCTGCACGGCCCAATAGCGATGCAGACAATGACATCGACGTTTAATTTAGACAGACGAGGCCCAGGTAAGAGAAGTGATGTACGGAGAGAGTGGGGGGTTTACACTACACCCAGCATATCACTAGAGATGCACATCAACCTTGCAACTATAATAGTTGGACTAGTGGATGACTGGATGAGCCGGTGGGTTGGTGGATGCTCTGGTGGATGAACTGGTGGACGACTGGATGAGCTGGTGGGTTGGTGGATGCGCTGGTGGATGAGCTGGTGGGTTGGTGGATGCGCTAGTGGATGAGCTGGTGGATGACTGGATGAGCTGGTGGGTTGGTGGATGCGCTAGTGGATGAGCTGGTGGATGACTGGATGAGCTGGTGGATTGGTGGATGCGCTGGTGGATGAGCTGGTTGACGACTGGATGAGCTGGTGGGTTGGTGGATGCGCTGGTGGACGACTGGATGAGCTTGTGGGTTGGTGGATGCGCTGGTGGATGAGCTGGTGGACGACTGGATGAGCTGGTGGGTTGGTGGATGCGCCAGCCTCACCTACCTTACGTGAGATGTGTTTATCAACACTGCCACACCTGGGTTTTTAACCCCAGTCAGCGCCCAGGCTGCAGGTAAACACAGGGGACCACACCTTAATACACACACACACACACACACACACACACACACACACACACAACACACACACACACACACACACACACACAACACACACACACAACACACAACATACACATACATACATGTGTGTGTGTGTGTGCACTAGCCCCTGGTAACCAGTACAGCCAGATGGTTCAGTCTGGCCACAAGGAACTGGACTCCAGCCACACGCAGCCTGGTAAACAACTCTTCTGAAATTGACGTTGTTTATCCCCTACAGCAAACAATTACTAAGAAATTATGTGACATGTGTTGTAGGCTTATCTTAGACTTTCAGTTCCCTTAGTTGTAGATGTGGGTAGCTTAGAAGTATCTTTTTAGTGATAAAAAGATACTCGCAGATAGAAAGCAGCTGACAGCTGCTCTCATAACCTGATCAATGCTCACCACACAATACTTAGTGGCTGTCGTACGACGGGTAAAGCCTACACTATGGTGGTACAACAGGTACAACCTACACGACGGTCGTACAACAGGTACAATCTACACGACGGTCGTACATCAGGTACAACCTACACGATGGTCGTACAAGTACAGCCTATACTACGGTCGTACAACAGGTACAACCTATACGACGGTCGTACAACAGGTACACCCTACACGACAGTCGTAGAACGTACAACTTACACGACGGTCGTACAACAGGTACAACCTACACGATGGTCGTACAACATGTACAGCCTATACTACGGTCGTACAACAGGTACAACTATACGACGGTCGTGCAACAGGTACACCCTACACGACGGTCGTACAACTGGTAAAGACTGTGGGACGGTCGAACACCAGGGCAAGAGAGACTTAACAATATTATCACATAAGGGTCACTGCCTCCTCCTCCTCTCTCTCTGAGAACTGTCTTCCAAAAACCAGTAATGAAAAATGGATTTCCAATAAGGTCAGAGATTACTTGGTGTCTACAGGCTCTCTCAGCTGCCATATTTACCTCCATTACTTAGCTGGTGGCATCCCAGCCAGCCAGCATGATGATTCTGCTCACAGTATGGGTTAATGTGGACCCCAGGCAGTGCATACCCAGTAGTAGGTACCCCAACAGTAGTAGCCAAAGCAGTAGGAACCCCAACAGTAGGTGCTCCAGTAGTAGGAACCCCAGTAGTAGGTACCCCATCAGTCATAACAGTAAGCATCCTCAGCAGAGCAATAATCCGGGAATGTCGTATGTGACATTAACCCAACATGGTGTGGTTAAAATCAATGGTTGACGATTATTAGGCTGGAAAGTCCGAGAGTTACTAAGAACACATCGTGATTACAACTCTCTAACGTAAAGCTCTAGGAATCTATATATCCCTGGGGAGAAATGAGACACACTGGAAGCAGCGAATATAGACTAGCTTCAATATTAGCTAAAAGTACTAGAAAAAGATAAAACAAGAAAGATACTAGGGCACCTAGAAAAGATAAATATATGACAATGAAAGAAATCAGGAAGAGGAGAGAAGGTAAGGTAGATTATGTCTCTGGACTGTAACAACGTATTTAAGGCTGCGGTACGGACTGGAAGAGGCAGTTGTGATAGGTAAAGTAGTTAAGTAGGTACAAGAATAACTAGTGAATATAGGGCAGAATGATGGTAAGGAAGGAATTGATGAGACACATGTGTAAACTTGGGTGTCTGTCTTGCATAACGTTTCGCTTGCATAACAGTTTTTTCAGTCGAAAAGTTAATTCTTATTACTAGAGATAGTTGAAGGTGATCAGTCCTTTAGCCTTCATCGACGGTGTTCAGACCAACTGCAGTAGCTACTGAACCATAGTGGAATGTTTGATATCTTCAAACATTCCAGCACTGCTGGAAGGTAACTTGGTAGCTGTGGTAGTTACCGTACCACAGTACAATGTTTGACGACAGTCTCTTTACCTTACTGAAGTCTCCCAGCTCAGACCAATACATATCAGTAACCCATACAAGTAACCCTTTCTGTGCAATGGAATATAACAGTTTACACACAACACTCACACCCAGTACACCCGGATGGTGCCCCAACACCCACTACACCCGGATGGTGCCCCAACATCCACTACACTCGGATGGTGCCCCAACACCCTCAACACCCACCACAGCCGTGACAGAAACCGGTGTGAAAATTTTATGTCCGGAGTATCGATCCATCAGTAACATCAACAGCTGGTGTCCACTCTCCCTCCACCACTCATCTCTCTCTCCCCTCATCAAGGGGGAGCTGCCTTGATATTGATGAAGGGCTCTGGATTCAGGTAATATGAGCTATGCTCCCCGAAATCAAATGTAAAAGAAAATAACTATGAAACATGTAAGTAAACAATGGTTATCTTAAACTAAATGTGAAACAGATTTAGAGTTTATAGTTAGCAATAATCTGAAGCCAAGACGACAATACACAACTGACACAAGTGTTCGTAATAAAACCATTAGACTTCTTGGCTTCATATCAAGAAATATAACAGGACTCCTCTTGGTTAGGCTTCATTTAGATTATGCTGCACAGTTCTGGTCGCTTTATTACAAAATGGATATAAATGCTCTGGAAAACGTACAGAGAAGAATGCCGAAGTTGATCCCATGTATCAGTAATCTTTACTAC